>NC_061510.1:380705799-380739791 GCF_022539505.1 Lolium rigidum
TAATGCTACACTTACGTAAATTCTTTACGGGAAAGGCTTACGGGATGACCTGTAGTCCCACATGGAGGCTAACGATCCCGTGCGCTGTTGCCGTGAAAATAGAAGGAGATGGGCACGGAAAAAAAACTGCCCCAGGTATTTACGGGAATAGCAGAGAAGATTACGGACTGAGGTTAGTTGTTATTCTGCTTTTCTTGAAAATCAAAGAGAACACCATCGTCTTTGCTTTCTTGATCAATTGACCAGGACGGCCGTCATCTTTGCTATCTCGTTCAGGGTTGATCGACCTAGTATGCCGACTTTTCTTTCTCTTTTCATTCTCTCGGGTCCCCTGCTGGTGGCCTTGATGCTAATATATAGGCTTGACCTGCCATGTATCCAACTTCCGGTGTTTTAGGGATAATGTTCCCTCTTGTATCTATTGACATAAAGGACATGTCGAGGTTCTGGATTAGGTGCTCCCGCTCATGCTCAGGTACATGCGCCAGGCGAGATCTTCCTCTTGTACGCGTTGCTCTGTGGTTGTCTCCCGAGGTTCCTAATTGTCGATTTAGCTCAGCTCTTCGCGCACTTGACGCAGAGTCTGCCACTCTCCTTTGTTCAAGTGCAATTCTCTGTTTATCGAGTTGTCGTCCAGCACGGGAGAGTTCATATTGATATGCTTGCAGCTCTTCTGCCGTGGCTGTGGTAGTCATCGGCTCTGTGCCGTTTATGGCTCTTGATGCTCTGTCCTGATACGTCCCAAACGTATCTATATTTTTTGTATGCTCCATGCTTGTTTTGTTACAATTCTTATATGTTTTATGTGCACTTTCCCACACTTTTTAGCATTTTCCGGGACTAACCTATTAACGCAGTGCCGCAGTGCCGGTTCCTCGTTTTCTCGCTGTTTTTGTGTTTCAGAAAAGTTGTACATGAAAGTTTCTCGGAATTGGACGAAACAAAAGCCCGGAGTCTTATTTTTTTGGGATGAAGACGGAGCCGAAGGACACGCGCAGGAGAGCTGCCACGTGTCGATACATAGGGCAGGCGTGACCCCACCCTTGGCCGCGCCTGGCCCATGTACTGGCGCCTCGTCACCTCGTTTGCTCCGCTCTTCCGTCTATTTATTCCTCGTATCGGGAAAACCCCAGGGACCCGAGCCTCCATCCACGAAAAGTTCCGACGCCGCCGTCAACCGATACCCTAGTTCGGGAGGGTTCTGCAGTCCATCCCGGCACCCTGCCGGAGAGGGAAATCACCGCCGGAGGCTTCTACATCGCCATGTCTTCATCCGAGGTGATGCGTGAGTAGTCCTCCACGGGACCATGGGTCCATAGCAGTAGCTAGATGGCTGTCCTCTCCTTGTTGTGCTTCATGTATAGATCTTGTGAGCTGCCTAACATGATCAAGATCATCTATTTGTAATTGCTGCATGTTGGTTTGATGTGGATCCGATTTATAGAGATATTGCTTTGGTTGAGATTATGTATTATGTTATTATGTTCTTGCATGCTCTCCGTTTCTAGTAGATGCTCTGGCCAAGTAGATGCTAGCGACTCCAAGAGGGAGTATTTATGCTCGATAGTGGGTTTATGCCTCTATTTAACCATGGGAAGTGACCTTGTTCTCTACAGTTGTAGATGTGATGTTGCTACTAGGGATAAAACATTGGTGTTCTATTCAAGGGTAGTTTCATCGTTTACTTTACACACATTGCTTAAAGCGATAGTCCGTTGCTTGCAACTTAATACTCGGAGGGTGTCGCGGATGCAATCCCGAAGGTGGATTATTAGTCATAGATGCAGTTGGATTACGGTCTATGTGTATTGTTGTAATGCCCGCATACTTTCATAACATGTATTCTGCACCAACCATTAGCGTAGAATCTCTGTTTGTCAATTGCCCATCTGTAATTTGTTTACCCAATATATTTATTTTATTGGGGAGGCGCCTCTAGTGAACTGTGGACCCCGGTCCTTCTTTTAATTGCAATCTTCTACAACATTTTTCTGTTATGTTCTCTGCAAACAATTCTTCTTCCACACGGTTCGTTTTTAATCCTTTGTTTTCAGCAAAACCAGTGAGCTTGACAACCTCGCTAAAAGTTGGGGACAAAGTACTTGGTTGTTTGTGTGCAGGTCTCCACGTTGCTGCTGACGCTGGCAGTGCGCCCGCCACGAGTTGGTTCGCAACACCTCGGGAGAGAACGTTTTTCTCCCTACCGGTCGATAAACCTTGGTTTCTTACCGAGGGAAAACTTCCTACTGTGCTCATCATACCTTCCTCTTGGAGTTCTACTCCACGTTGCGCATAAATTCTCCTTCATCAACCCCGCGCTCAGCATGTCCCAAGCTGCTCGTGGAAGTTGCAACTTCTGGCGAGGTGTGGTCCCGACGTACTTGTTTCCCAATCCTCGCGTGAGATCAGCGGGATCGATGTATGGATTTCCCAAATCATCGAAAGCCTCTGACGCTTCATCCTCTTGGCGACCCGAATCTCCAATTGCACAAACTTGATGATATATTGTAATTTTATCTTCCTCTTCATGGTTGGTGACACCGTCATATAGATCGGCGAAGACCTCCCGAATAGAAGTGGATCTGTCGATGAAGTCGAAGCTGTCGACGCTCTCTGAGTCGCTCGCTTAGATCTGAGTCTACAGGCGATCCGAAGGACATGCTGCCGAAGATATCGGCGATTTTTCCGCTTGAAGCAGGCTTGGTGAATCTTGACGGCGAGATCTCTTCGTCGCCTAACATGAACGATGATGACGATCCCGAAAAATCGGAATCGACCGGCTGACGGTCCCGAAGGATTCGGTACCGCGAGACGATGCGATCCTTCTTTCCCGACACGGAAGTGGAAGCTCCCGAACGTCATTTCCATTGGCTCCTCCAGATACGCATATGCATCCACACGAGCGGGAGGGTGAGGAACAAAATCAACGGGACGAGTTTTGATCTGTTTACCTCCATCCATCGCGTTGCTTGCTACCGATGATGTTGATGATGTTGACGATGCCATCGAGATCAGCTCCTTGTCACCTCCAATTTCCACAGACGGCGCCAATTGATAGGGGATTAACTTGTCAATGCCTACAAGTTGTAGACTTGAGTTTCAAGGAAGTAGAGGGCAAGTAGATCTCGAAGGTTTCAGCCGAAAAGGTGCTCGACTGCTAAAAACTAGGGTTGTGTTGACAATGAGATTGCTCCTTTCTTTGTCCCTCGACTCCCCCTTATATAGGACGCGGAACCGAGGATTTCGTGACACACAAGTTACAAATACCGAGAGACTTTTTGAGTTCGTCCCGTATAGTTACAAATTTATTTATACCTAATCTATCTCTATTTTCCATAGTCGATGCTTCAATGGGCTTCCGGACTTCATAAACTTCGGGTCGTGGGCCTTCGTAAACCCCGGGTACCATCTTCGGCAGGCCCATCCAGGATGCCTATGTCAGTATGCATGCACTTGTTCGTTCTCTGAAAATTGTAACAACATGGCAGAGGTTGATGACAATTAGCAGGTAAACCTATTCATTGTGAACCTACTATCTTCTGGTGATGTTGATTACCATGTGAACCTAGCATATTAGTTCTTGCAATCTGGTGATAGCCTATTCATCTTGTTTCTGAATTTATTTTGCACATAGCATCTCCCTATGTTTCTGAATTCTACATACTAGGTTCACTAAACCAGTAAATTGATGTGATATGGGAGGATGAATATATTACTACTAATATTTATATTGACCAGCACCTGACCGAGTATGTATGCTGTTCGTGCTCTATACCTTATTAGTAATCACTTCGCAGGTCATCCTTTCCAAGTGAATCATGTATGTAGATATCATATAAGGCTGGATTTCTGGAAAGATTCTCCCAGATCCCTTTGATGAAATCCTACCTAGAGGACTCTAAGAATATACTCCCTCCGTTCATATTTAATCAACGCAGGGGGAGAAGGCTAATGAACAAATTGACATCAATTAAATCCGGACAGAGGTAGTATCTTGTACTTCAGATAACCTGGGCACTAGAACCGGCCAATATGGGGTAAGACTAGTAGTACTAGAAGTGGCCAACCTGAGTACTTCAGATAACCTGAGCACTAGAAGTGGCCAACCTAATATTTCTGGAAAGATTGCTTTCTAGCATTGTACTAAAATTTGCTCTTGCTCTGTCGTAGCTTTTGGTGAGAATTTTCTACCATCTCTGTTTTTCATACCAAGTTAGTGAGTCTAATATAGCTTCTCTTGCAGATAAATAGAAATAAGGAGCAATGCTACAAAACAGAGAAGAAAAAGGCAGGGTGAAAAGTTGTTCCAGCGGTGCTAGCTTAGATTTGCAGGAATGGATAATCAATGTAGTAGTAGTGTTCAACATTCAGTTGACATGTCTATTTCAAGCGACAAGGATGGTTCTGCGCAACAGAAGGAAGGAAACCTGGAACTTTCACATGATCACGATGAAGCTCAACAAGAGGTCTTACTTCAAGATCCTGAATTGTTCATGACCTTTGATAGTGAGAATGATGTGTGAGAATACTACAAAAATTATGCTAAATCTAAAGGATTTGGTGTCACGAAAAGAAGCTCACATACTGATGAGAATGGAGAAGTAAAGTATGTTACACTTTGTTGTTCTCACTATGGTAAGACTCAAGGTCCAACTCAAAAAAATTGTTGAAGCCAAATCCATCAGCTGGGTTAGGATGCAAAGCTAAAGTTAATATTACTTGTCGTTATGATGGGAAGTTTCAACTCTCAAAAGTCATTTTGGATCACAGTCATACATTAAGCCCACACAAATCTCGGTTATTTAGATGCAACATAAAGATGGACTTTCATGTTAAGGGAAGGCTTGAATTGAATGATAGAGCTAGATTACGAGTAAATAAGAATTTCAATTCTTTTATTGTGTCAGGAGATGGTCATGAGAACCTAACTTTCGGTGAGAAAGATAGTCGCAATTTTCTAGAGAAAGTAAGAAGGTTGAAACTTGGAAGTGGTGACGCTGAAGTTGTTCGTGATTATTTGTGAAGATGCAATCCAAGAATCCAAACTTTTTCAGTGTTATGGATGTTGATGATGAATCTCGACTAAGGAATGTTTTTGGGCTGATGCAAGAAGCAGGGCAGTGTATGAATCTTTTAATGATGTTGTAACTTTTCACTTTTGACACAACATATCCGACAAACAAATATGATATGCCTTTTGCTTTATTTGTTTGAGTCAATCACCATGGCCAGTCCGTGTTGCTAGGATGTGCTTTATCATCAAATGAAGATACTCCAACATTTGTTTGGTTATTTGAAGCATGGCTCAAATGTATGTCAAATTGTCAACCAAAAGCTATTATAACTGATCAAGCAAAAGCAATTCAGAATGTTGTGGAGATAGTTTTTTCAGAACTCGGTATAGATGGTGCTTGTGGCATATAATGAAAAATTTGCTAGAGAAGCTAGGTGGATAAGATGAATATGATTACATCAAGGTTGCTATTGGCAATGCGGTTTATAATTCATTAACAGTTACAGAGTTTGAAGTTTCCTGGATGCGTATGGTAGAGAGGTATAATCTTGGCGATAATGAATGGCTAAAAGGGGTTTATGATCATCGACACCGTTGGGTTTTGGCTTTTTTGAAAGACGCCTTTTGCGCAGGTATGTCTACTACATAGCATAGTGAGAGTATGAATGCCTTCTTTGATGGTTATGTTAATGCAAAAACAACATTGAAATATTTTGCTGGCCAATATGAGAATGCTTGATAAGGTTGAGAAGGAGAATATTTATGATTTTAATTCTTTCAATTCAACCATACCTTGTGTCACACACTTTGACATAAAGAAGCAATTTCAATCAGCATATACAAATTCAAAGTTCAAAGAATTTCAAGAACAACTTACAAACAAGATGTATTGTGAGCGGAAGTTCATACAGAAAGAAGGGGCAATAGAAATGTACGAAATAACGGAGGATGTGCTGATTGACCTAGAAACTGGATGGTGAAAAGATATTGTGTATGATGTCTATTTTAACGAGGAAGAGTTTGAAGTTAAGTGTTCATGTCGCCACTTTGAGTTCAGAGGTATTTTTGTAGCCATGTGTTAAGTGTGGCCTGGACGGCGACGCGATGACTGTAGCGTGGCCATGGCTGCTTCACGAGCCCGCCAGGCTCGACCGGGCCAGGAGGGCCTGGTCTGCTCCTGTAGCTGCATCCGGTCAGTCTCAACAGTTGGCGGTGGAGGTTGTGTCCTCCCGCGTGGTCGCTGTCCAGCTGCTCTTCGGCCCTGTTTGTCTCTGCTCGTCTCAGTCGGTCTTCGTTACTTGGGTCACAGTGAGACGACGGTGGTGATTGCAAGAACGTGGCGGCGCAAGTTGGTGGGCGGCAAGGATGGTGGAGCGTGATGGAGTGTCTGGGGTCGTGGTTCTTTGGGGATCAGGAGAAATCCCTGTCGGCTAGCCGACACCGATGAGGTGATGCCCGCAGGCGCCACCATTCCTTCTGAAGGGCGCCGAGGTTCCCCCTTCCCACACCCCTCCTGCGTACCGGAGGAAACCCTAGGATCTATCCAGGCAGCAACATCGTCAGCGTCGCATCCCTTCTTGAAGGTGTGTTGCTTTGGTATGCGACACTTTGGAGGGCTAGGAGCGTGGTGGAAATTCTTTGGAGGGTGCAGCGGTGTCGGATCATCAGCGTTTTCGTCGATCCGGCTTTGCCGATGTTTCGTTTATTTTTCTTTCTTTTTGTTTCATTTGAGCGTTGCTTGTGCTGAGGCCCAGCAATTGTACCGTGTGGTTGCTATATTAATATAGCGAGACGAAAGCCTGTTTCGAGGAAGACCATACAAATTAGTATATTTAAAACAAACTTGTGGTATATACTACATGCATGCCATATGAGGCTGGATAAGGCATGCGGCCCTTGATTCTAGAGTCAAGTGCACGCACACGTCAAACAGAAGTAGTAGTTGCATGCGATTGTTAAATTTCTTTCCCAGCTGCATGGTTTGCAAGCTATTATATATATCTGATACAGACATATACTAGTAGTATCTGATATGATTAGACCCGGTAAGAGGGTGGGAGTATTTGTCTTAGCTTCATTGGAAAATGCATGGAAAGGAAACTAATTAACTCGGTACAACATAGAACAGCGGCCTCTGCATGCAGCACAACTCATGAAGAGACTTTGTTCTTAGCAAGCAGAAGAAGAAAAGGATTAGCAGATGCTGCTCTTTTTATTCGACATGCACCGCTCCGTGGTGATACAAGTGCACGTGCACGGAAAAAATCATGGCAACACGGACCTGTTATTTGACACAATAGCAGAGCATTAGTATTTGATCATGTAATGAGAATATATACATCATATGAAGCAAATAGGTTTGTGCCGCAATGGAGATGGCATCATCTGCAATAAGTGATCTTCGGCCTTTCGTTCGACGACGAGATCTCCTTCCCGACGTTAATGGTGGTGCTGAAAGATTACAATTATCTAGGTATGGGTGTTCAGATCTTACTTCGCCAGATCGATCTTGGATCTTTTCTCATGGTTGCCGCGAGGAGGATTATCCTCGCAGTTCTTGTCCCGGTTGCTACGTCCTCGACAATGGTGATTCGTATTCTCGGCTCTCCATCAACGTCGACACGGCAGATCGGTTTTTATTCCCTGACATACTGGTGTTGGTACTCTTGCCGATGTTGTTTGACTACTTTAATGGTTGCGCGCGTGCACGCAGTCTTGGCATTGCGGCTCAAATTAAAATTATGGGAGAACCTTCGTTTGTATTTACAGGTCTATGGTTTGTTATCTATTTTTGGCTGCCTTCAGAAAAGTACAAGATTATGTCTTGGAAGAAGAAAGAGTTTGAAGACCTCGAAGATTTGCTAGTATCTTTTAGACTTTATTTTGTAATCGCAGGAGACAGCTCGTGTATCTCTACCATGTACTATTTGTTATTATGAATATATGTGGTATTGATTGTCAAAAAAAAAAGGTTTGTGAAAGTTCCTTTTATCGCACTCAGTTGTCACTGAATTGCTTGAGGACAAGCAATAAGCTAAGCTTGGGGGAAGTTAATACGTCCAAAACATATCTATTTTCCCGAACACTTTTGCTATTGTTTGCCCTCTAATTTGTGTGTTTTGAATGCAACTAACACGGACTAACGCTGTTTTCAGCAGAATTGCTCCGGTGTCTCGTTTTTGTGCAGAAATCCAACTTTCAGCAAAATTCCCGAAAAATATCGCAAAGTTCATATTTCACCCGAAGACTCACGGAGCCAGAAGACGAGACGGAGGGGGGCCACGAGGGGCCCACACCTACCCTAGGCGTAGGCCAGGCTTGGTCGCGCCTAGGGGTGGTCTGGCCGCCTCGGCCACCCCCTCGACCTCTCCTCCCGACTATATTAAGCCTTCGACCCTAAAAACAGAGGGGAGGGGGTCCGACGTTTTTCCAGAAAGAGTTCCGCTGCTCCGCCGCCACCAGAAACCCCAATCCGGGAACCAGAAACTCCATTCTAGCACCCTGCCGGGACGGGGAATTGGAGGAGATCATCGCCATCGCCATCACCGACGCCTCTCCACCAACCATCCATGATTCCCACATCCATGTGTGAGTAATTCCCCGTTGTAGGCGGTAGGGGATGGTAGGGATTGGATGAGAGTGTTCATGTAATAGCTATAAGATTGTTATGGGCATAGTGCCTAGTATCCGTTGTTAGTATTTTTGATATTGTTGCAACTTGTTATGCTTAATGCTTGTCATTTTGGGCCTGAGTGTCATGATCGCAGATCTTAACATGTTATTGATTCACAAGGATAATTATTGTTTTTGATCATACCTGCAAAAAGTTTTATACACATATCGTTGTCCGGAACCCGAGGCCCCAAAGTGACAGAAATTGAGATAACCGGAGGGGGTGGCTATGATGTGAGGATCACGTGTGTTCACAGAGTGTTAATGTTTTGCTCCGGTACTTTATTAAAAGGAGTACCTTAATTAGCAGTATATTTCCTTGAGGCCCCACTGCAAACGGGCTGGTAGGACAAAAGATGTCGTGCACGTTTCTCATTGCGAGCACACACGACTAAATAGGAACACACACTTATGGTTATCTTATACTAGGATGCTTTTATCATTATTACTTGCAATTCCCATGTCTTATTATTACATGAACTATCTCATTCATGCAGAGTTCGTTCATCCATCCATGTGCCTACAATATTTTAATCATGTTGTCTACTGCAATCATCGCTACTGCTGTTTTTATTTCATTACTGCTGTTACTTCACTACCACTGCTATAAAACTGTTACTACTAATAAACTATTGCAAGCAAGTCTATTTCCAGATATAGGTGAATTGACAACTCATCTGTTAAAGCTTATAAATATTCTTTGGCTCCCCTTGTGTCGAATCAATAAATTTGGGTTTTACTTCCCCCGAAGACTGTTGCGATCCCCTATACTTGTGGGTCATCACACAACGAGGTTTTTATCTCCCCAAAAAGGATGAGAGGCTAATGTACTTGTCCCTGCACTTATGCTTGCAACTCCAGAGTATGTTGAGTCTCTTGTCTTATATCTTGTCGAGCATTAGCAATAAACATGACGGAGGACTTCTCCCGATTTATCTGCTGCCCAGAACAAACCTCACAGACTTGAGGATATTATTCACATCTTTTGCACCACCTCCGTTTGTCTCAATAAGTAGTAGCGAATCATTCGTGAACAGCAAACGATTAATAGCAAGCGCCACAGGGCAGATGCGGATGCCACGAATTTGCCTCGAATCTTCAACATTGTGTAGCAGAGCAGAGAAACCTTCCCCACATATCAAGAGAAGATATGGAGAAATTGGATCACCTTGTCTTAGTCCTCTCCGAGGGACCACAACATCAGCGAATTCTCCATTTATATGAAATTTATAATTGACATTACTCACACATTTTCTAATAAGCTGCACGACACTGCATAATCCCAACTTTAGCAGCATCCCTTTCATAAAGGGCCATTCCACCGATCATGCGCCTTACTCATGTCTAGCTTCAACGTTGCATAGCTAGCAGCCCCAGACCTCTTATTCTTCATAAAATGTGTCAGTTCATAAGCAAGGATGGTATTGTCAGCAATCGATCTTCCGGACACAAAGGCACCCTGATTTGGGGAGATGACCTCATCCAGAATAACTTTCAGATGGTTGACAATAACCTTTGGTACAAATTTATAGACCACATTACTGTTGGCGTCAGAAACCCCCTGGCGGGCAGAGACGGGCAACACGGTAGAGCCGGGAACAACTAGGGCTGCGGCTGGCCCCAGTCCCTCAGAGCGACGGCCCGCAAAGCCTCCTGGTCGCACGTCCGATGTTTATCACAAGGGCGTGCCACCCGACCTATACCTGGTCGGGAAGGTGTGGATGATGCCTCGCTTAGTTTCCTGCGGGGCACACACGTAAACGTTAAATACGAGCCTCGATCGGCTCTCAGGTTATCCTGTGAATCGGCTCAAAGAGCCGATCCACCCATGATTCGGACGAGGTGTCCGAATATATGGTGGTCCTGCTTGATCAAGATAAAGCTGATTAGATCTACGACGATTTGGGGTTTTCACCGCATAATCGGATCATCCTACTCACGATTGGGCCTCGCGCTCGCGCACGGTGACCGTAAGCCGATCCTAGACAGGGCCTAAAAACCAACACGAGGTTGATCCCCGGAACATCCTTTCTAGGGCTAGCAAACGCCACCCTACACGCCGCTGGATCCTCCAACCCTTTGTAAGGCCTAACTATTGCGGATGTTAAACTAATCCTTGATGAAACAAGGAGCAACCGTAACGGATCAGATCTACTAAACTATGATCAAGCGGGGTGCCGCCCTACACCTAAGATAGGTGTAAGGGCGGCTAGACATGCAAGGGTTGCACTACGACAGCATGTAATATGAAGAACAATGCTAACCCTAACATATCTAAGGTAACTACGTTGCTCGCCATCAAAAAGGCTTCAGTACGAGCAACGCATGAACAACGTGGGCAGGCTTGTGCTGCCTAGATCGCAAGATGCGATCTAGGCAGCATGGTGCTTACCGGTAGAAACCCTCGAGACGAAGGAGTTGGCGATGCGCCGAGATTTGTTTGTGGTTGAACGTTGGTTGTTGTTTATTCCATAAACGCTAGATACATATTTATAGTCCAGCGGACTTTCTAACGTGGGAATAATCCTACCGTGTACGAGACAAACTCTAACTTTTAATCTAGATACAATCTGCTATAATTAAAGATACACGGGCAATCCAGCCCAAATTCTCCGTTCAAGGCCGCTTCAGAGATCTTCCACGTGTAATCTTCCAAGCCCATCCTGATCGCGGCCCACCTCCTGATTTGGCCAAAATCTGGTGATAACAATTACATAGGCTAATTGGGCGCAAGTCTTTAAATTTTCTGGGCTGTGAACCTTTGGGATGAGCACTATTATTGTTTCATTCTGTACATGCAGTGTACTGCCACATCGTAACACTTGCAACACCTCCTGTACCAAACTATCACCAAATAGTTCCCAAAATCTCTAATAGAACAGCGCTCGCATCCCATCCAGCCCACGTGCCTTGAGATTACCAATACTCTACAACGCATCTTTAATTTCATCAGCTTTAAACTCGCACATGAGCTCGACATTCATATCCTTAGTGACTTTAGGTGTAACATGTTGAAGCACACGATTGACACAATAATGCTACACTTACGTAAATTCTTTACGGGAAAGGCTTACGGGGTGACCTGTAGTCCCACGTGGAGGCTAACGATCCCGTGCGTTGTTGCCGTGAAAATAGCAGGAGGTGGGCACGGGAAAAAAATGCCCCATGTATTTACGAGAATAGCAGATCGAGAAGATTACGGGGCTGAGGTTAGTTGTTGTTCTGCTTTTCATCCTTGAAAATCAAAGAGAGCACCGCCGTCTTTGCTTTCTCGATCAATCGACCAGGACGGCCATCATCTTTGCTATCTCGTTCAGGAGTGATCGACTAGTACGCCGACTTTTCTTTCTCGTTCAGGACTCATCGGCTAGGACCTGCTTTGTATGCATGCACTTGTTCATTCTCTGAACATTGTAACAACATGGCACAGGTTGATGACAATTAGCAGGTAAACCTATTCATCGTGAACCTACTATCTTCTGGTGATGTTGATTACCATGTGAACCTAACATATTAGTTCTTGCAATCTGGTGATAGCCATCTTGTTTCTGAATTTATTTTGCACATAGCATCTCCCTATGTTTCTGATTTCTACACACTAGGTTCACTAAACCAGTAAATTGATATGATATGGGAGGATGAATATATTACTACTAATATTTATATTGACCAGCACCTGACCGAGTATGTATGCTGCTCGTGCTCTATACCTTATTAGTAATCACTTCGCAGGTCATCCTTTCCAAGTGAATCATGTATGTAGATATCATATAAGGCTGGATTTCTGGAAAGATTCTCCCCATTCCCTTTGATGAAATCCTACCTAGAGGACTCTAAGAATATATCTTGTACTTCAGATAACCTGAGCACTAGAACCGGCCAATATGGGGTAAGACTAGTAATACTAGAAGTGGCCAACCTGAGTACTTCAGATAACCTGAGCACTAGAAGTGGCCAACCTGGTATTTCTGGAATGCTTTCTAGCATTGTACTAAAATTTGCTCTTGCTCTGTCGTAGCTTTTAGTGAGAATTTTCTACCATCTCTGTTTGTCATACCAAGTTAGTGAGTCTAATATAGCTTCTCTTGCAGATAAATAGAAATAAGGAGCAATGCTACAAAACAGAGAAGAAAAAGGCAGGGTCAAAAGTTGTTCCAGCGGCGCTAGCTTAGATTTGCAGGAATGGATAATCAATGTAGTAGTGTTCAACATTCAGTTGACATGTCTATTTCAAGCGACAAGGATGGTTCTGCGCAACAGAAGGAAGGAAACCTGGAACTTGCACATGATCACGATGAAGCTCAACAAGAGGTCTTACTTCAAGATCCTGAATTGGGCATGACCTTTGATAGTGAGAATGATGTGTGAGAATACTACAAAAATTATGCTAAATTTAAAGGATTTGGTGTCACGAAAAGAAGCTCACATACTGATGAGAATGGAGAAGTAAAGTATGTTACACTTTGTTGTTCTCACTATGGTAAGACTGAAGGTCCAACTCAAAAAAATTATTGAAGCCAAATCCATCAGCTGGGTTAGGATGCAAAGCTAAAGTTAATATTACTTATCGTTATGATGGGAAGTTTCAACTCTCAAAAGTCATTTTGGATCACAGTCATACATTAAATCCACACAAATCTCGGTTATTTAGATCCAACAAAAAGATGTACTATAAGAACTTCAATTCTTTTGTTGTGTCAGCAGATGGTCATGAGAACCTAACTTTCGGTGAGGAGGATTGTCGCAATTTTCTAGAGAAAGTAAGAAGGTTGAAACTTGGAAGCGGTGATGCTGAAGTTGTTCGTGATTATTTGTGAAGATGCAATCCAAGAATCCAAACCTTTTCAGTGTTATGGATGTTGATGACGACTAATGAATGTTTTTTGGGCTGATGCAAGAAGCAGGACAGTGTGTGAATCTTTTAATGATGTTGTAACTTTTCACTTTTGACACAACATATCCGATAAACAAATATGATATGCATTTTGCTTTATTTGTTTGAGTCAATCACCATGGCAAGTCCGTGTTGCGAGGATGTGCTTTATTATCAAATGAAGATACTCCAACATTTGTTTGGTTATTTCAAGCATGGCTCAAATGTATGTAAAATTGTCAACCAAAAGCTATTATAACTGATCAAGCAAAAGCAATTCAGAATGTTGTGGAGATAGTTTTTTCAAAATCTCGGTATAGATGGTGCTTGTGGCATATAATGAAAAAATTGCTATAGAAGCTAGGTGGATATGATGAATATGATTACATCAAGGTTGCTATTGGCAATGTGGTTTATACTTCATTAACAGCTACAGAGTTTGAAGTTTCTTGGATGCGTATGGAAGAGAGGTATAATCTTGGCGATAATGAATGGCTAAAAGGGATTTATGACCATCGACACCGTTGGGTTCTGGCTTTTTTGAAAGACGCCTTTTGGGCAGGTATGTCTACTACACAGCGTAGTGAGAGTATGAATGCCTCCTCTGATGGTTATCTTAATGCAAAAACAACATTGAAACATTTTGCTGGCCAATATGAGAATGCTCTTCGTGATAAGGTTGAGAAGGAGAATATTTCTGATTTTAATTCTTTCAATTCAACCATACCTTGTGTCACACACTTTGACATTGAGAAGCAATTTCAATCAGCATATACAAATTCAAAGTTCAAAGAATTTTAAGAACAACTTACAAACAAGATGTATTGTGAGTGGAAGTTCATATAGAAAGAAGGGGCAATAGAAATGTACGAAATAACAGAGGATGTGCTGATTGACCTAGAAACTGAATGGCGAAAAGATATCGTGTATCATGTCTATTTTAATGAGGAAGAGTTTGAAGTTAAGTGTTCATGTCGCCACTTTGAGTTCAGAGGTATTTTTTGTAACCATGTGTTAAGTGTGGCCTGGACGGCGATGCGATGACTGCAGCGCGGCCATGGGAGCTTCACGAGCCCGCTAGGCTCGACCGGGCCAAGAGGGCCTGGTCTGCTCCTCTAGCTGCGTCCGGTCGGTCGTAACAGTTGGCGGTGGAGGTTGTGTCCTCCCACGTGGTCGTTGTCCAACTGCTCTTCGGCCCTGGTTGTCTCTGCTCATCTTAGTCGGTCTTTGTTACTTGGGCCACAATGAGACGGCGGTGGTGATTGCAAGAACGTGGCGGCGCAAGTTGGTGGGCGGCGAGGATGGCGGAGCGTGACGGAGTGTCTGGGGCCGTGGTTCTTTGGGGGTCGGGAGAAATTCCTGTCGGATAGCCGACACCGACGAGCTGATACCCGCGGGCACCACCATTCCTTCTTGAAGGGTGTCGGGGTTCCCCCTTCCCACACCCCTCCTGCGTACCGAGGAAACCCTAGGATCTATCCAGGCAGCAACGTCGTCAACGTCGCATCCCTTCTTGAAGGTGTTGCTTTGGTATGCGGCCCTTGGAGCGCTAGGAGCGTGGTGGAAATTCTTTGGAGGGTGCAGCGGTGGCGGATCATCAGCGTTTTCGTCGATCCGGCTTTGTCGATGTTTCGTTCATTTTTCTTTCTTTTTGTTTCATTTGAGTGTTGCTTGTGCTGAGGCCCCAGCAATTGTACCTTGTGGTTGCTATAGACCATACAAATTAGTATATTTAAAACAAACTTGTGGTATATACTACATGCATGCCATATGAGGCTGGATAAGGCATGCGGCCCTTAATTCTAGAATCAAGTGCACGCACACGTCAAACAGAAGTAGTAGTTGCATGCGATTGTTAAATTTCTTTCCCAGCCGCATGGTTTGCAAGCTACTCCCTCGGTCCACAAATAAGTGTACATGCGGGGTTTTCAAGATAAATTATGAAGTTGAGTAAAAAATATATTGAGAACATGCATCTCTTCTTTTTAATTTTTTTACTCCAATGAGCTAAGTGCATGTAGAATACAAGAAGAACATATGCTCCATATTATTGGGTTTGATTTCCGTGAGATGAGAGAGAAGCAATTAAAATGCATTGGAAATATAGGTGTACACTCTTTTGTGGACTAGATGTCCACTTATTTGTGGACGGAGGGAGTATTATATATATCTGATACAGACATATAGTATCTAATATGATTAGACCCGGTAAGAGGGTGGGAGTATTTGTCTTACAGCCTCATTGGAAAATGCATGGAAAGGAAATTAACTCGGTACAACATAGAACAGCGGCCTCTGCATGCAGCGCAACTCAATGAGTGAAGAGACTTTGTTCTTAGCAAACAGAAGAAGAAAAGGATTAGCAGATGCTGCTAGCTTTTTATTCGACATGCACGGCTCCGTGGTGATACAAGTGCACGTGCACTGAAAAAATCATGGCAACACGGACCTGTTATATTTGACACAATAGCAGATCATCAGTAATAAGAATTAATGTTGGTATGGAATGGCATAGTTTATGAGATGAACAAGAATACTCACACATTAAACAACATTATTCTCGTCTGTGGTTTGAGTGTCGGCCGCCCGGCCTGCGTCATCTTTCTCAATAAAACCACTGGAGGAGTAGAGCATGAGAAGGGCAATGGCGGTCAAGAGCTCACCACCGTCATTGAGGTGTTTGGCATGGAAGTTCTCGTTGCAGCTGTAGGCCGTATAGCACAGCATCTCCACCCAAACGTCGCAGATCATTTGGACAAGCCTTTTCACATCAGCTGTCTCTAGAGCTACGCGGAGGGTGAGCAGCTGTACGGCAAGCCGACATCCTGCGTCTAGAGATTCGTTAGACGACGGACAACGGATCTCCAGACCGTTTTTCCAGTTACCCACCTGGTCCTGTATGGACCCGAGCTTATCCTCGCGTGAGGAGATGACATCGTAGCACACCTGTACATACCTCTGGCGGGTAACAGGGTAAGGGAGCATATACGGACGGGCTGCCAGCAGAAAGAAGAGGTAGTTAGACAGCTCCGCCGCCCGATCAAGATCTCCAAACATGGAGTTTACTTTAGGCCTGAGCCAAGTGAGGTAGAGATGGGTGGCGATGTGCCACACGAGAATGCTCTCGTCCAGCTCCAGCTCCACGCTCCATAACAGATCCTGATTGCACAGCAGATCCTGATTGCGCAAGAGGGCATTCCGGCCGCGTGAATCGTTTACCTCACGTTCCTGGGGCCTTTTCGACCGCGAGACCAGTAGCACCACTCCGTCAATGAGATCTTTGGTGAGGCCCACGGACCAGGAGTAGAACATGGAGTCCCACTGGTCGTCCCGTCTCAACATTCTTGCGATTCGGCTCCTCTTACTCTTCCTGCTGCCAGCGCAGAGTTTAAACAGGTTATGTTGCCCCATGGATCCCAAGCCGCCCCATTTATAGGCCAAGGTGAACCAGCCCTGGCCCACTGCTTGACTTATTCCACTTCCAGGGCTCCACGTGATGAGCTTTGCAAGGAGAAGAAGCAGACCGGCAAGACGGACCCATTTCCGTTCCATCAGGAGATAACCTGTCCAGCTGGAGCCAATGGCCCTCACCACCGAGATGGTCTCGAGGACGAGTGCGCCGCCTAGCAGAACATATGTGATAACCACATCTACTCTGTTGTAAACACTGTCACCGGATCCGGATGCATGCAAATGAAACAACACCAGTGCCACTACTGTGGCTGGCAGTGAGAAGAGGCGGATGTACAAGCCGTACCTTGTATGAACCACCGCGGCCTTAGTGTACAAGAGGTCGTACATCATTGAGAGTTGTATCCACACCACCGTGAGCATCACTTCTCCTTTGAACTGCTGAGCGTTGTAGATCTTCACATAGCGTGTTGGCCCCTCGAACATTTGCTTGGGAACATCCAGCAGTGTGTAAGCTATCCATCGCAACTCTGCTACTTTCCTATAACGAACAGTATCGACAGTCCCGTGCCTCAATCCCAATTCAAAATTAACACCACCTGCTGGCCTCTGCTTATTGTGCCTAGGGAGACATTCCTCATAACTGGTGGCGGATAGGCTGCTATTTGCACAGTTTGTTGAGCACATGAGCGCAAATATCCTCTCCCCGTACTTGAGAACCCCGACCACAAACATGAGGATGCAGGCCGAACGGAGCGAGGTCTGGCTGCCAAGGACGGTTGACACATGCAACACGTAGGCGGCTGCTAGGACCTGCACTCCAAAGTTCTGCAGGTGACGCAGCCACAGCTGGTTGTCCTCGATTGCGTAGGCTGTAATGTTGTCCTGACCGCCAAGGTGCACCAGGAGCATCGGCACCCACAGCGCCATAAGATGGTGCTCGGGCAACCTACTCACAAAGGACATGTGGCCTAGGGCATATATTGCTGCCGGGTCGGCCAACACATAAGCTGACCAAATGATGACACTCAAGCATGCATCGTTAATGTATCGCCGACCATCTGCTAAGGCGACCAGTATGGCCTGCATTGTGAAGCTTAGGAGCACCACCACTTGGATTCCAAATCCTTTCCAAACCACCACTACGGTGTCCAATCCACCCATTATCTCTCTGCACAAATGGATTGAAACATAAGACATTAATCCCTTGTTTGGATTACAGGGGCTATATGGACGCAACTTTTAATCAAACGTACACATGCAATCTATGATTATTGCCTCAAAATAATATCGAACCCAAGACATGTCTTGACAAGTGTATCCGTACCCAACTCAAATAAATGAACTTTTAGAAGGGTTTCTCTAGAATTCAGTCGATTGACAATGAAGTTCATGCTCAATCAAATGATATCAACGGATTTTGTTCTAAGTACTTTGTTTTAGTTGATTTATATTTCTCTCGCTCATGTACTTCCCTCCGTATGGCCAAATGCATATCACCTACTACTACATGCAAGGCCTATGTGCCTTATGTCTCACGTCATGCGATGTTCTTGGTTGTTTGGACCTATAGTCTAGTTTCATTTTTTTCTTCTATAACGTCTAAAATGGTACCCAATAACAAAATATTAATTACAAAAAAATCAAAAAGTTACATTAGTATATGTAAGAGATTGCAACTCCACTTGCAACTTCAATCTAGAATGAATCAGCACACAAAATAAATATTAGCACACTTTTCATTTTCAAGCTGATTTGCAACAAAACTTAGTTGCAACCCCATTTGCCACTCGGGGAAAAAAATCTCAGTTGCGACCTGACTTGAAACTGAAAAATATCTTAGCAGTAACCCCACATGCAACAGAAAAAACCTGTTGTAATCCCACTTGCAACTAAAAAAATTCATTGCACCCACACTTGTAACTAGAAAATCATAGTTGTGACCCCATTTGCAACTGAAAAAATCCAATTGCAATCCCACTTGCAACTAAAACATCTTCGTTGTACCCATACTTGCGACTAGAAAATCATAGGTGCGACCCCACCTGTAACTAAAAAATCTTAGTTGCAACCTGACTTACAACTGAAAAAAAATCTTAGTTGCAACCCCACTTGCAACTGAAAAAAAATCTTAGTTGCAACTACAGAATCTCAATTTCACCTCACTTGCAACTATGAAATTGCAACCACACTTGCAACTAAAAAATCACAGTTCCAACCCCACTTACAACTGAGAAATTTTAGTTGCTATAGCACTTGGAACTAAAAAGATCAATTATAGCGCCACTTGCAACTACAAAATCTCAATTGCACCCCTACTTGCAACTAGGAAATCACACTTGCAACTAAAACTCTTAGTTGTAGCCACATATGCAACTAATTTTTTTATATTTACAACCCCACTTGAAACTGAGAAATTTCAGTTGCGATACCACTTGCAAATGGATAAACTCAATTGTAGCGCCACTTGCAACTCCCTCTCTATCACAAATCACCTGATAATCTAATGGTTCCGAGCTCTAAATTAAATCTAGATCTACCACGAATTCGTAAACCTACAAAAATCATACAAATGGGAAAAATTGAGGATACTCTTTATGCATGATATCAATAAAGTACTCTAGTAGACTGAAAATAAAGTATTTATAACTATTACTAAAATTAATAAAACAAAAAAGTTCAAGATAAACAGAGTCAACGTGAAGTTAATACAAATCATCTTTGCTCTATGCGGTTTTGCATAAAATAAAAATAAATAAAAAAATCATGTGAATTTTTTATATTAAACTACGAGAATTCATAATAAACTTGATCATTATAACCTATTCAACACAAGTGGTTCAACATCTTGGTGGTACATATGTGCGTATGCGTGTAGTGAAAAGCGGTTTTAAATCTTGCCTGGGGCACCTTTTTTTACTTCCATACGGTTTTGCTTCGCTGGCCCGTAGCTGTTAGCAGCTCATGATTTAAAATTATAAGGGGCACGAATCTCCACATATGATCTTAGGGCTGTAGAGATGACTGAGAACTAAGTTAGTTCTCAGCAAATTCCCTTTTAAAAAGTTCCTCAACTAACTCAATGAAATAATGTAAATGAATATTCAAAACTGCGTTTCCGGCACTTCTGGAAATTAGTTGAAAGGCTTGCACGTTAGAAACCTTTCAAATATTGGAAAGCATTTTTCAAATTTGCCACAAAATATGTAGTGCAACACCTCCCAATATAGGCTCAAATTTGACCCGTTTATACTCTTGTAGAGGGACATACATGTGGAAATCTTATCTAATATTTTTCAATCCGTTCTCTATGTTTTTTTGTAAAAGGTTTTTTGTTTTTGTTTTTGAATAACAACTTGTCTAGAGTAGTACATATCTTGCTAGGAGCTAGCAGTAGCCATATATATTTGGCTATTCTGGAGGGCACTCCTTTAGCCTCTAGAATAAAAAAATATGGCTATTCAGCCAAAATAGCGATCCATTTCTTTAGCTCACCTACGTGCCTCTTTCCTTGGATCATGCATGCCACTGCCCTATCCTCTGCCATCGAAGTTCCTTAACGAACACTGCACCACCATCTATGCTAGCCAGTGTGTGCGTTTCAGCTGATCTTTCCTGCACCATCATGAGATCCTCCCCAACCTTCCTGCTGGCCAGCCTCTCCTCTAAGCTGCCTCTCCATGCTACACCTTTTTCTTTGGTCCTTCCCACTTGCATAGGCTGACATGGCCACCAATTCTAAAGGCAACCACGTCCACTAGCTCAGGAGGGCCCTGCCTAAAGGCCCATGTGGCCCGTCGGTCAACCAGCCGACAGATGGAGCCCAGACACATACCTAGCATGCTAGGGTTTGTAAAATATGGTGCAGGAGATCTCACGTTGCCGAGCCGGTTCCGCGGTTCCACCTCTGTCTCCGTGCATCTCATTGCTGTTGCCGAGCTGCTTCAAGTGGCCGGCTCCGTCCGGCTGCCCAGCCTAGGTGGGTGGCGGAATGCCGTTGGTTTTCGGAGGCTAGCAAATATGGGGGAATCCTCCAAGATGGGATCGGTGTAGGGCTTGGCTGGTGTCTCGGAAATCGAAGGGCTGCTGCCAAAACTAAAGCTAAAGGAGATGAGATATTGGGAGTCAAGATTGGAGGTGAGAAGATGGAAAACATGAAGGGTGAAGTTAAGTGGCTTGCTATGGGAAAAGTGATTATGAGCAAGCCCTTAATCATGACGTCGCTCTTCTCGAAGATGCATTTTGCTAGAGCTTCGGCAAAGGAGATCACTTGTAAGGTTTTGGAGGAAAACCTTTTCTTGTTTCAGGTGGCTTTCCTTGGTGACGGACAATAATGATGGAAGAAGGTCCCTATTTGTTTTGAGACTATGGCTTGGTTCCATCCGTGTATGATGGTTTCACGAAGGGTGCCATTGAACCTAATGCATGCGTGTATTCCTATTCACAAGATCCCCACATTATTTTGAAAGCCATATTTGATCGGTGAATTATCCTCTAGGGTGGGCAATGTAGAGCCGCGACCTAACATGAGAGAACATTTTTTCAAGGTTAGAGTGCAACTCAATATTCTCAAGCCTTCGACTAGGTTTGTCACTCTTGATCCTGAAGAGACAGAAAGCTTGATTTTCAGATCACATATGAAAATGTTCCCAAATTTTGTGAGATGTGCAACTTAATTGGGAACGTCATGAAAGAACGTGGCAATGGTGTTTGGGAGTAGATGTGGAGTATGGCTCGTTTATGCTAGCTGTTACAAACTCAAAAAATCCATAGCTACCACATCCGACAGAGGATACTCGCATCACTTCAGGAGGCCGTGGTGGTCTGACTCGTGGGACAGGAGGTGGAGGAAGGGGCTGGGAGCACCATGATCAAGAGACAAGGAAGCGGATGTCTGGTGATGCATCTTTGGAATCAAGTCCGGTGAAGCCTCCGGTAGATCCAGTGATGTTGCTTGAGTGCCATCCAAGCTGGGAAGAAAAGAATGCTAAGAAGAAGCTGATTTTTGAAGCCTCGAACAACGTAGTCGAGGAACATGCGGCAATCCCTCCACCGCCACCACAATATATCCCACCACGGGAGAAAAGGAGGGCAAAGAAAGTGAATTCCTTGAAGAAGATCAGTAATACAGAACAACCAGTGGCCTTCGGGGTGGAGGACCACCCATCCCAATGAGTATCTTCAGCTGTAACAGTTGCCGATTGGGCAAGGAAGCGGCCGTTAATGAAGTTCGTGATTTTGTTAACGTTTTTGCCCCTACGACCCTCTGTGTTGTGGAGTCCCAACTGCATAGGGGTTGGGTTGAAGGATTGGCGAGTACCCTAGGTTATGGTAGGGGTTATGATGCTAGTAGTTCCAGCAGCAGCATCGATCTTGGGATTTTCTAGACTAGTGCAATAAAAGTTGTTTTTTTACCTTATTCATAGTATCGTCTTGTTGCAATTATAAGGGAAGGGGAGAACATGCCATGGCGCTTAACCACAGTGTATGGCGAGGCTAGTGTAAGTGAGCGCCACAAAAATATAGGACCTGCTAAAGTTCATTAAATGATTGGTTCACTTGCATTGGCTATGCATCGGGCGATTTTAATGAGGCGAGCTGAACATACGGGAGTTAGTGAACGAAGCTTTGCTTAGATTGAAGGCTTTCATGAGACGGTAGATGTTTGCGGCCTAATCGATTTAGGCTATGAGGGGATGTCTTGGATGTTTGAGAAGAAAGTAATGGGAGGTTCCTTCTCCCGTGTTTTCCTAGATTATGCACTTGCTTCTCGTCATGGACTGAAACATTTCCAAGCACAAAGTTACGCCATCTCTTGGCTGCTACATCGGACCACAACCCAATTATTTTGTCTATGGTACACATGCAAACACGGAAAAGGAAAGGTGAATGTCCGTTCCGCTACGAGGTCATGTGGGAAACCCACGAGAATTTCTCACCGATGCTGGAGAATGTATGGCATGTGACAGAGAAGAGTACCTCCAAGCACGACTTACACAAGAAACTTTTGAAAGTGTGTCTTTGTATGCATGGGGGCTAACACTTTTGAAAGTGCGGGAAAGGAAATAAAACAGCTCAACAAAGAGCTGGAAAAAATGAAGGCGATGCCATCCCGAGTAGGACCATCTCATGATGAGCTTAAAACAGTTGAATGGCTTGTAGAGTTGAGGCATTGAGGGGAGATCATGTGGAGACAGTGATCCCGTGTCCAGTGGCTTTCAGTGGGCGACCGGAATACAAATTTTTCCATCAACTTGCAAGCAGGCGTAACTGAAAGAATAAGATTAGCGGGCTGATGGGCAAGTAGTCGAGGACCCAGCATTGCTGGGTGTTCAGATGAATCAATTTTATAACATGATATACACTTCATAGGGCACATAAGGTATGGATGAAGTTCTCTACACCGTTCCATGCAAAGTCACGTCATCCGGCCATGAACAACAACTTCATTGCACCTTTCTCCAAAGAGAGGTTAAAGTAGCCTTGTTCCAAATGTTGCCAACTAAGGAGCTGTGGCCCGATGGATTCCATGCCCATTTCTTCTAGAATTATTGGGATGTGTGTAGTGTAGAGGTGAGTAGTGTAGTTCTGCGTGTCCATGCTGGGGAGGATGATCTTCTCAATAAGATGTTCATTGTTCTCATTCCAAAGGCACCTTCTCTAGTTGAGCTGGGTCAATTTAGGCCAATCACTCTGTGTAATTGTAATATATATATATAAGATCTCATCCAAAGTTTTGGCAAAATGTCTAAAAGGTGGTTTTGTCGGAAGTGATCTCAGAAGATCAGTCTGCCTTTGTCCCGGGTAGGTTAGTTATTGATAATGTTATTGCTGCTTATGAATGTCTTCATTTCATGAAGCGGAATAAAGCAAACAAAAATCTCCATTGTGCTTTGAAGCTATATATGCGGAAAGCATATGACATAGTGGAATGGAATTATCTCCGGGCAATTATGGCAAAGCTAGGATTTCATAGTAAGTGGGTAGAGATGGTGATGCATATGGTCTTTACTGTTTCTTTCTTAGTTTTCTTTAATGGTACACCTTTGGAAGAATTTCAGCCATCTTGGGGCATTCGTCAGAGACATCCTATCTCCCTTTAGATGTTTTTATTGAAGAAAAGGTCCTCTCGTGCCTCCTAAAATACTCCTCTCAGTCATCGACCATCAACGGAATTCAGGTGGTGTCCACTACCCCGACAGTAAACCACTTGCTCTTGGCCGATGACCACATGTTGTTTATCAAATCCTGTAAGTAGGGGCACAAGATTAGTCTGGCCTTGTGGAGTCCTACTGCCGTGCCTCAGGTTAGCGGATAAATCTGGATAAATCGTCTATATTTTTCAGTAAGGCTTGTCCTTCTACGGAGGGGCAGAAGATAAAAATGATCGTTAATGTCCAAATAGAATCTCTGAATGAAGTGTACTAGGGTACACCCTCTGATGTTGGCAAATAGAGAGGAAGATCCTTCAAATATCTAAAGGATAGGGTCTGGAAGAGGATCCAAGGAGAACAGAGCAGATGCTTTCGGTGGACAGAAAATAAATCTTACTGAAGTCAGTTGGTCAGGCGATCCCTACGTACTTGATGTCCCGCTTTAAGCTGCCGCGTGGTGTATGCAAACAAATTCAGGCGCAAATGAGAAGTTTTTGGTGGGATAGCAAAGAGGGGAAGAGGAAAATTGCTTGGGTCTCTTGGGAGAAAATGACTAGGCCTAAATTTGACGATGGATTTAGGTTTCGAGACATTGAACTATTTAATCTGGCACTCCTATAGCGACAGGCGTCACGTATTCTCCAAGACATGGATGTACTTAGAGCAAGAAATTTGCCTTTAGTATAATCCCCGGAGGTCAATTTCCCGAAATCCCGACTAGGAATTCACCCGTCGCAGGTTTCAGAATCTCTTGTTGAAGTGAAGAATATGCTAAAACAAGGAGTGATTAATTAGACGTATTGGTATTGGTGATGGCCGAGAAACTCATCTCTGGAACCACAACTGGTCTTCTGGATGTGTCATTACAAAAAGTACGGGATATTTATTGTCCGATCGGCATATCGTTTGTTTGTTTGAACCAAAAAGAAGAACAGAGGCAGACTTGAGGGCAATGCTAGTTCCTCAGCGAACAAGTTGAAGGACTGGACCAAGCTTTGGAAGGCGCAGGTGCCCTCCAATGTTCGTGTGTTTGATACGTGCATTTTACACCATCAATATAGTGACTCATATGATTAGTTTTAAATAATATTTGCCAGGATCCATCATTATTTATGCATCTTTAATTGATTTACGGAACTTTCCTACAAAGTCTCTTTCATTGATATTTAATTTATGGGAGGCAGAAAACCTTCTTTTTAATATTTTTATTTTTCAGGGACCTTCTGGACACCTAAAAATTGAAAGAAAAATACCTGATTAGTTTTTCACAGAGAGAGGGACCTTGGACCAAGGAATCACATGAAGGAATCCACGGGGTCCAAGCGAGGCCAGGTGGCACGTCCTATCTTGCTGGGCGCGCCACCCAAGCCCCTTTGGGCCTCGAGTGTCGCTTGGGCTCCCCCTTTTTACAGACGACTCCGACTCGCTAGAAAAACTACGCCATATTTTTCTCGAAATTTATAGAGGCGACAACGGAGATGAAAGTCCTCTCGTACTCCGGGAGAGGGCAGATTCTGCCGCATAGGAGCCTCCAGTGAAAAGGAAATCGACACCATCGTCATCACCACTCATCCTTGGCATAGGGGGAGGCTTCTACATCAACATCTCCATCAGCACCATCATCACCATCTTCAAGATCACTTCATCGCCATCATAGTTTGTGATTGATTGAACCCCGAATATTGTTGTAAGTGCTATTTGCATGCTTTTGATTGGCATCTTGACTTTATTGGGTGGAAAGATTATATTTTTAGATTGTGTTGTAATCCATATGCCTCTAATCCACACCATGTTTAGCACTTGTGAGTAGATTCCCATGTTCCTGAGGGCATATGATGATATGACTCTGATTCTATATGATGTGCAATGAGTATTTGGTCAAAAAAATTATATTTTATGTTGTTCTATAATGGTTTTATGTGAACGTCGACTGCATATTACTTTTCCTATATGGGTTTATAGGGCTGCACTTTAATGTAATGATGAGGGATGGAAGGGACGAACTGACATAAACCGTTTTCCAACACTTTGAGTTGCATTAGAGGGGTTTATGTAAAGAACCAATGAACTAATTGTTATGGTGGAACATTTATGTCTTAATGATTTCTATACTTGCTCATGAGAATGGCTCTAGGACCCATCAGAAGGGGTGTATTTTCTTATATTAACGGTTGCACCTAATTTAGGCTCTGCACCTAAAAGAATAAAACTTGACAAGATATTTACCATGTAGTGTAGAAATCTAAATGCTAGTAAATTCACGCCGTCCTCGGGAACAGTTATCACATATAAGTTCACACGCACTTGAGCTTGTTCTTTTGCTACATAGAGGATTAGTATTTATCTCATTGGGAGCATTCACTTATCGTTATTTGCTTTCAACAATTTATTTTATCGCAAACTATAGACTCAAAACACTAAAACTATTGCATCTTTTTTATTGTTTACTTTTTAAATTCGCTAACCAATACCTTCAAATACTCATGGGTTCGACAACCTTTCTTATTGAAAAGTACTACAGTTGATCTTCTACACTTGGGAGCCATCAGTGTTCCTCTAGCGCTTGGCTCAACAGCTGCTTCCAACCGGGGACCTTCTTGCTCATAGGAAGATGTATGATCACAACACTTGTAAAATTTGCGGAGCCGAGGACTCATGGAGACACTCTTTGATTAGCTACCCGATGGACAGGTGTGTGTGGGCTCTTGCGGATGAACAAGTCGCCGACTCGGCTATGGTTGTTCCATTTTATGGACATAGTGAAGGCGGATGAATTTACTCTGGTTGTGCTAAATATTTGGACTATATGGCACGCCCGGTGGAAGGCCAGTCACGAGGAGGTTTTCCAAAGTCTCCTCTCCACACACTTGTTCATTGGTAGCTTCGTGTCAGACTTATCTCTTCTGCCAAAGGGCAGCAATGGCAAGCCCCTTAAACCATGCTCTAGGGCGGCGCGCTGGCTCAAGCCGCTCGACGGATGTGCGAAAGTAAATGTGGACACATCGGTCTCGAAGAGCTAGGATTGTGGCGCTTGTGCAGTGGTTAGACTACTCACAATGGGTAGTATCATAAGCTAGTATCATGCATATGATACTAGTCTATGTTACTAGCTCCACAATGGGTGGTATCATAAGTGTGGTAACAAAGAGAGTTTCATTTATTATTTTTTGGGATCTATCCTAGTACTTCAATTTTGTGATCTCTTTGTGGCATGTACCAATATAAAATTTTGTTTATTGCTACACATAGACACGATATAAAAGTTGAATAGATCCATGCAAATAATATAGCGCCAATATATCATTATTAAAATATATGTTGCATTACATGGATCAAGACTCGAAAATAATCTAATGAGGCCCGAACTTTTTCCAAATATTCTCAATCAAATCATCTTTTAGGGCTCTATGCGTTGGACGATTGCGGATTCTAGCATCTCTTTCAAGTACCTCGGCAAAAACTGGCATGTCACCATGAGTAAATACCGATGGAAGGACAATTGATGTTCCTGCTTCTTCATTCAAATCAAGAATATTGCCCGCCTCTTCTTTTTCATCATCGACGATCATATTGTGTAGAATGATGCAAGCTATCATAATGTGGTGGAGATCGCCCCGGTCATATAAGCGCGCCGGACGCCGTAAAATGGACCATCGGGCCTGGAGCACGCCAAAAGCACGTTCCACGTCCTTCCTTGCTCCTTCTTGATATTGAGCAAACAACTTGTGCTTTTCCGTTTGAGCCATCGGTATTGACTTCACAAATGCTGCCCACTCGGGGTATATTCCATCTACAAGGTAATAACCAAGTTGGTATTCCTTCTCATTGACACTATAATTTACCCGTGGAGCTTTCCCTTTCAGTTGCTCAATGAACAACGTGGATTGATTAAGCACGTTGATGTCGTTGTTCGATCCAGCAAGACCAAAAAAGGCATGCCATATCCAAAGATCTTGAGAAGCAACCGCCTCTAGAATAAGAGTAGGAGCGCCTTTATACCCATTGGTAAATTGTCCCTTCCATGACATAGGACATTTCTCCCATCGCCAGTGCATACAGTCAAGACTTCCTAACATGCCAGGAAACCCACGACTCTCGCCAATATCAAGTAAGCGTCACAGCAGTCCACTCACCATGGAAAGCACCGAGCCTTTTCTTGGTCCTTTGCCACTCTTGCTTTAACTGATTCTGATCTCTTTTCCGATTACTTGGTGTGGTACTGTTGTACAGAACAGCAATGTCATCCCAGAACTTCTCACCCTTCTTACCATTGCCATCGATCGGATCAATGGAACACTCCAACCAAGCCGATGCCTACATTTTGAACATATAATTTAGTTGAGACCAAACAATGCACATAGTATGATTTGAGCAAGGAATATAATTACCAATCGGACATGTTCCTCAGGTGTATAGGACAGACGGTGTGCGGTCCTTTCACTTGGTTCATCATCATCAACAGTGATGACCTTCCTTTTCCTTTTGGAAGAAGTTGGATTCACTTTTGCAGGAGCAGACCGAGTTGAAGTTTTAGGGTGCGGTGGTGGTGGTGGTGTTGAGAAAGAATCATGTTGGGAAGTACCAACAAAGTGCAAATTCTCCATCATCTGATGTCCTTGTTCATGGTGGTGCATTGGCTGTGATTGGAAATTATATGGATGCATTGGTGAGAATTGTCCAAAACCAAGCAAACCATCGGGTGCAGGGGTATACAATGGCCTCCTATTAGAAGATTTATACATCAGTTAGGCATACGACTGGAAAAAGATCACAGAACCTCTGAAACCAACTTACTGTAACTATAACTAAAACATCAGTGCTCTAAGTTCTAGTTCTTTGTTCAGCTAACACTCTTAGGAACCTTGTTGTAATTTACAAGTTCAATTCTCGCATGAAAGTTCATAGGAATTTGCATGTTCATATCAAAAGCTGCACTGAAAGTTTACTAACACAGATCTGATGTAGTAGTTGTATTAGTTTACTGACAGAACTTGCATCTATCAAGATGATTCTCAAAATTGATGCAAAACATGTTTACTGACCATACTTTACCATTGATTCAGAGAAGGGTTGGCGGAGGAGCTCATCGAGGCGCTCGGGTAGAAGTGCGGCGGTGTCCATGGGTTGGCGGAGGAGCTCGCCGGGGCGCCAGGGAACTGTTGTGGTTGTGGAGAGGGATTGACGCATGAACTCGTTGGGGCACCGGGGAGCTGCTGCGGCGGCGAGCTGGTCGACGGCCGGACTTGTGCAGTCTGGTTGCGGGCTCCAGATCTTGCCATGATTCGAGCGGCTCCGTCGGCCGGCGCCGCTACCTGTAGATTGGACGGAGATCTGAAGCGGGAGGTGGAGGGGCTGGGCAAGAGAAGAAGGTGGAGGCGGGAGGTGGAGGTGCTGGGCGGGAAGTGGAGGCGCTGGGCGGGAGAAGGAGCTGCTGGGCGGGAGCGCTCGGAGGCGGTGCGAGAGAGAGAAAGGTTGAGGAAGAAGAGATGCACACGGGATCGTTTTGGAATAAAATAATCTTGTAATTTGGGCTATGATACAGTACCCAGATATGATACTGAACCCTTCTCTCTCTTCCTTAATTCTGTGCCATGTCAGCATTTGTGGTGCATGATACAGCTCTAGATACCAGCGTTGGGGCTAGTCTTATGCGAGATGAAGCTGCCAACTACCTGGGCGCCTCGTCGGTGGTCGTCCTGGGAATCACTGATCCTAATTGTTTGGAGGCAATGGCATGTGGTGAAGCGTTGTCCCTGGAGGAAGACATGGGACTTCGGCGTCTTACCATTGGCTCCGACTGTCTTGAGTCATGCGTGCTCTTCAGGGCAGAAGTATGGGTCTCCATGGCAATGTGGTGCGTGAGGTTAAAGCTTCACCTGCAGGTTTCGACGTTGCTGTTTTTCGACATGAGAGTCGGGATTCTAATAGGCATAATCTGGTGAGAGGGTCTACATCGATGGAGGTTGGCCGCTATGTTTGATATGGCAATCCACCCGATGGTTTTTGTATTGCAGACAATATTCTTGTTTGAATAAAGTAGGCAGTTCTCAAAAAAGAGTAACAATCGCTAATTCAGTAAGCTTTAGCATGTATCCAAGGAAGTCTGTGGCTCCGCACAATACAGCCCCGCACCACCTAGGCCAGCCGCCACATGCTGCCTGTCCAAGCCACCGGCTCTTCTCATCAAACCTGCATGTGCTACGGCGACCATGGCCTGTGGAGGTTGTTGGAGTTGGAGAAAGCCTGGGAGAGTTGTCTGAACCAGCGATTTGGATTTCGTTTTCAGAAATTTACCGGTCCTGACCGAGATGGACGAATTTCGCCCATTTCGGTATTTCTCGGACAAATCTCGGACGAAAATAGAGAAACATAATTTGAAATTGCTAACGGAATTTGACCAAATTTTGTCCAAAATTTGAATTTCTAGGAATTTTTCGACAAAATGGGTGACTCTTTAGAAAAATTTAGAAAAAATCCTCAAAATTCAGTAGATTTCGTCTGGGAAATTATCTTACCGGTCCTGACCGAAATGGGCGAAATTCGGACGAAATTCGAATTTTCCGGACGAAATCCAAATCCCTGGTCTGAACAAAGGGCGGGGCAGGGAGGGGGTGGGAATGGAGAAGAAAAACTGAGTCCCATTGTTTAGTGGTGGAGTAACATATAATGAAAACTACATGCACAAATATTGATCTTTTTATTAAATTTTTAAAAGATAATTTCAATTTTTAATTATGCTTTGAGAACCTTTCGAACGGAGCAGAAATTCTGCAATCAAGGTTTACAGGTTCTGTTCTAGGCCACTTTCGGCCCGAACCTGTAAACTCACCGAAAATACGGTTCCGGCGGTTTTTCGATCTCTGTTAGAGTTGCTCTAAACTTGCCACACCACCTCAGGTAGCCGCCACATGATGGCCGGGAGAAGACAAAGAGGAAAAAGAAAACCGCGTCCCATTGTTTGGTGGTGGAGTAGCAAATAATAAAATCAAAAATATTTAACGTTTTATTGAAGTTTAAAAAGCTAATTTCATTGAAATATATATACTTTGAGCACCTTTTGCCGGGAGCAGAAATTCTGCAATCAAGGTCACTACATGCCCTAAAAAAACTTGCTACCCAAAATTAATTATGAGCAAGCTAGAAAATTTTGTCTTCCAAAAATTTGGCATGCCCGTAGATTGGCATGGCAAAAACATTGCCTAAATCTTACTGGCAGCCAACCAATCATCCATTTTTTTTTGCCAAAATTTTGGCTGGCTAATCCATATTCTGTCGCTTAACCACAGCACGCGATGGACCAGATGTGATGTTTGTGTGCAGATTCAGTTTTGAAACTCCGCTGGGGCCAACATCATTCTTAATGTTGAAGATTTGAGACGCTAACATGCTTAACTTTGAGAAGTACTGAATAATGTTACCAATTAAATCGCTTCCAAGATAGCTTAACGTGCAATCCTCATATAATTGGCGAGAGCCTTATAAGAAGAGCTAACCTGGATATAATCCTGTGGGGGAGATGTCCGTACGACAGCTTCTCGACAGCAGCTTCAGGAGCAGCAGATTTGAAGTTTGAGGTGGCGGCATGAAGAAACGCGAATACAAGCCTCATATATACTGTTTTCCTTTGTCGACGTGGCAATCAGATGGGACACATTTGTCCATAAAATATTCGTTGCTTGTTGTCTCCATGCATGATAGCTGGATCATGTGCAAAAGCATGCATGGAGCAGACACCATGCATGAAACTTTGCTTATATCTTTGCAAAACGAATAGTGATGCTTTGCTTTGTCCAAGGATGATTCGTGCGTTAAATTGGAGATAATAAGCATTTCTGCTTTGTTTAAAGAGCTTTTTCTAAAGAGTCAGCCACAAGCCCGTGATGGTTTGATCATTATCATGATGTCTTTTAAAGGGTAATGAAACACAGAGAGAGTGAACTGTTGAGTAACATATTGTGTAGGTATAGGTCCCCATGTTTTCTCAGGGTTGTACCTGTAATTGTACATGTGACCGCCTATATATATATATATGAGCAGCCGGTCCTATTGGTGCTGTGCAATCTCCAATAACTCTTCTACATGGTATTAGAGACCCTTCGGGTCCTGACCTAGCCACCACCCTCTTCCCCTAGGGGCGCCGTGACACGCGTACAACACGCGACCGTTGGGAACCCCAAGTGGAAGGGGTGATGCGTACAGCAGTAAGTTTCCCTCAGTTAGAAACCAAGGTTTATCGAACCAGTAGGAGTCAAGAAGCACGTTGAAGGTTGATGGCGACGAGATGTAGTGCGGCGCAACACCAGGGATTCCGGCGCCAACGTGGAACCTGCACAACACAACCAAAGTACTTTGCCCCAACGAAACAGTGAGGTTGTCAATCTCACCGGCTTGCTGTAACAAAGGATTAGATGTATAGTGTGGATGATGATTGTTTGCAGAAAACAGTAGAACAAGTATTTCAGTAGATTGTATTTGATGTAAAAGAATGGACCGGGGTCCACAGTTCACTAGTGGTGTCTCTCCCATAAGATAAATAGCATGTTGGGTGAACAAATTACAGTTGGGTAATTGATAAATAGAGAGGGCATGACAATGCACATACATGATATGATGAGTATTGTGAGATTTAATTGGGCATTACGACAAAGTACATAGACCGCTATCCAGCATGCATCTATGCCTAAAAAGTCCACCTTCGAGGTTATCATCCGAACCCCTTTCGGTATTAAGTTGCAAGCAACAGACAATTGCATTAAGTATGGTGCGTAATGTAATCAATAACTACATCCTCGGACATAACATCAATGTTTTATCCCTAGTGGCAACAGCACATCCACAACCTTAGAACTTTCTGTCACTGTCCCAGATTTAATGGTGACATGAACCCACTATCGAGCATAAATACTCCCTCTTGGAGTTAAGAGTAAAAACTTGGCTAGAGCCTCTACTAATAACGGAGAGCATGCAAGATCATAAACAACACATAGATAATAGATTGATAATCAACATAGCATAGTATTCTCTATCCATCGGATCCCAACAAACACAACATATAGCATTACAGATACATGATCTTGATCATGTTAGGCAGCTCACAAGATCCGACAATGAAGCACATAAGGAGAAGACGACCATCTAGCTACTGCTATGGACCCATAGTCCAGGGGTGAACTACTCACTCATCACTCCGGAGGCGACCATGGCGGTGAAGAGTCCTCCGGGAGATGATTCCCCTCTCCGGCAGGGTGCCGGAGGCGATCTCCCTGAATCCCCCGAGATGGGATTGGCGGCGGCGGCGTCTCTGGAAGGTTTTCCGTATCGTGGCTCTCGGTACTGGGGGTTTCGCGACGAAGACTATATGTAGGCGGAAGGGCAGGTCAGGGGGCCACACGGGGGCCCCACACGCTAGGGCCGCGCGGGCCCCCCTGGGCCGCGCCGCCCTAGTGTGGCGGCGCCCGTGGCCCCACTTCGTCTTCCCTTCGGTCTTCCGGAAGCTTCGTGTGAAAATAGGCCCCCGAGCGTTGATTTCGTCCAATTCGAGAATATTTCCTTACTAGGATTTCGAAACCAAAAACAGCGGGAAAACGACAAGCGGCTCTTCGGCATCTCGTTAATAGGTTAGTGCGAGGAAAATGCATAAATATGACATAAAGTATGCATAAAACATGTAGATATCATCAATAATGTGGCATGGAACATAAGAAATTATCGATACATCGGAGACGTATCGGCATCCCCAAGCTTAGTTTACGCTCGTCCCAAGCGGGTAAAGGATAACAAAGATAATTTCTGGAGTGACATGCCATCATAACCTTGATCATACTATTGTAAGCATATGTAATGAATGCAGCGATCAAAACAATGTAAA
>NC_061510.1:380739891-380756640 GCF_022539505.1 Lolium rigidum
GCCTATGTCAAAATGACATGAGTAAACAAATGAATCATATAGCAAATACTTTTCATGAATAGTACTTCAAGACAAGCATCAATAAGTCTTGCATAAGAGTTAACTCATAAAGCAATAATTCAAAGTAAAGGCATTGAAGCAACACAAAGGAAGATTAAGTTTCAGCGGTTGCTTTCACCTTGCAACATGTATATCTCGTGGATATTGTCAATGTAAAGTAATATAACAAGTGCAATATGCAAGTATGTAGGAATCAATGCACAGTTCACACAAGTGTTTGCTTCTTGAGGTGGAGAGAAATAGGTGAACTGACTCAACAATAAAAGTAAAAGAAAGGCCCTTCGCAGAGGGAAGCATTGATTGCTATATTTGTGCTAGAGCTTTGATTTTGAAAACAAGAAACAATTTTGTCAACGGTAGTAATAAAGCATATGTGTTATGTAAATTATATCTTACAAGTTGAAAGCCTCATGCATAGTATACTAATAGTGCCCGCACCTTGTCCTAATTAGCTCGGATTACCTGGGTTATCATTGCAATGCATATGTTTTAACCAAGTGTCACAAAGGGGTACCTCTATGCCGCCTGTACAAAGGTCTAAGGAGAAAGCTCGCATCGGATTTCTCGCTATTGATTATTCTCAACTTAGACATCCATACCGGGACAACATAGACAACAGATAATGGACTCCTCTTTTATGCATAAGCATTCAACAATTATTAATTTTCTCATATGAGATTGAGGATATATGTCCAAAACTGAAACTTCCACCATGGATCATGGCTTTAGTTAGCGGCCCAATGTTCTTCTCTAACATTATGCATGCTCTAACCATTAAATGAGTGGTAAATCTCCCTTACTTCAGACAAGACGGACATGCATAGCAACTCACATGATATTCAACAAACAGTAGTTGATGGCGTCCCCAGGAACATGGTTATCGCACAACAATCAACTTAATAAGAGATAAAGTGCATAAGTACATATTCAATACCACAATAGTTTTTAGGCTATTTGTCCCATGAGCTATATATTGCAAAGGTGAAGAATGAAAATTTTAAAGGTAGCACTCAAGCAATTTACTTTGGAATGGCGGAGAAATACCATGTAGTAGGTAGGTATGGTGGACACAAATGGCATAGTGGTTGGCTCAAGGATTTTGGATGCATGAGAAGTATTCCCTCTCGATACAAGGCTTAGGCTAGCAAGGTTATTTGAAACAAACACAAGGATGAACCGGTGCAGCAAAACTTACATAAAAGACATATTGTAAACATTATAAGACTCTACACCGTCTTCCTTGTTGTTCAAACTCAATACTAGAAATTATCTAGACCTTAGAGAGACCAATTATGCAAACCAAATTTTAGCAAGCTCTATGTATTTCTTCATTAATAGGTGCAAAGTATATGATGCAAGAGCTTAAACATGAGCACAACAATTGCCAAGTATCACATTATCCAATACATTATAGCAATTACTACATGTATCATTTCCCGATTCCAACCATATAACAATTTAACGAAGAAGATTCAACCTTCGCCATGAATATTATGAGTAAAGCCTAAGGACATATTTGTCCATATGCAACAGCGGAGCATGTCTCTCTCCCACACAATGAATGCTAGGATCCATTTTATTCAAACAAAACAAAAATGAAAACAAACCGACGCTCCAAGCAAAGTACATAAGATGTGATGGAATAAAAATATAGTTTCACTAGAGGAACCTGATAATGTTGTCGATGAAGAAGGGGATGCCTTGGGCATCCCCAAGCTTAGACGCTTGAGTCTTCTTGATATATGCAGGGGTGAACCACCGGGGCATCCCCAAGCTTAGAGCTTTCACTCTCCTTGATCATGTTGTATCATCTCCCTCTCTTGATCCTTGAAAACTTCCTCCACACCAAACTCAAAACAACTCATTAGAGGGTTAGTGCACAATCAAAATTTACATGTTCAGAGGTGACATAATCGTTCTTAACACTTCTGGACATTGCACAAAGCTACTGAAAGTTAATGGAATCGAAAAATCTATCAAGCATAGCAAAACAGGCAATGCGAAATAAAAGGCAGAATCTGTCAAAACAGAACAGTTCGTAAAGACGAATTTCTAAGAGGCACCATACTTGCTCAAATGAAAATGCTCAAATTGAATGAAAGTTGCGTACATATCTGAGGATCACTCACGTAAATTGGCATAATTTTCTGGGTTACCTACTGAGAATTTGGCCCAGATTCGTGACAGCAAAGAAATCTGTTTCTGCGCAGTAATCCAAATCTAGTATGAACCTTACTATCAACGACTTTACTTGGCACAACAATGCAACAAAACTAAGATAAGGAGAGGTTGCTACAGTAGTAACAACTTCCAAGACTCAAATATAAAATAAAAGTACTGTAGTAAAAACATGGGTTGTCTCCCATAAGCGCTTTTCTTTAACGCCTTTTAGCTAGGCGCAGAAAGTGTATATCAAGTGTTATCAAGAGATGGTGTATCAACATTACCTTGGGCTTTGCCCTTACCTTTCTTGTTCTTTTTCTTACCCTTTGATTTAGGGAATACATGTCTTCCCCCGGTGTAGAGGTGATTTCAGGGTGCCTTCTCCCATATCTATGACTGCTCCCAATAGTTTCAGCAGGGATCTTCCGAGTGTGATTTGTCCTGTCCCTACACATTCAATAACAAGATAATCAATGGATATTGTTCTTCCAATAATGGTTGTATGCACACCTGCGGCTATTCCCTTAGGGATTATAACAGAGTTATCAATAAGAGTTATTCCTTCTCCCCCTTCGACGAATCCCCAAAGTTTCAAAGATTCATGAATACTCTTAGGCATAAGGCAAAATTCAGACATAATATCACAATTGGCATGAAGAGTTTGATCACCAATAACAATTTTAATAGTAGGATCCCATAATGAAGGTTCAGAGTTCACTAAAACTTGTTCAAGACGGTTACGAACATAGCGATAGTTGTCATTCAAGCGAGATGCACTTGTCTCAAGAGTGTTTAATCTATTATAAATGCTAATAAGGGCTGAATCAAAGTTATTAGCTGAATCATGTGATGCAACCAACTTCTTTATGGCATTAAAAGCTTGATCCCCATTGCAATGAAGGAAATCTCCTCCCACTAAAGCATCCAAGGCATATCTATAGCGAATCATAAGACCAAAATAAAAGTTACTAAGGAGCAAACTTAGAGTCATTTGAGGTTCAGCTTTACGATAAGAAGTAAAAATTCTGGACCAAGCATCTTTAAAACTCTCCTCATCCCCTTGTTTAAAAGTGAAGACTAATTCTTCAGGTGAAGAAGTAACAAGTGCAGAACTAGACATGGTAACAAAAGTAAAATGCAAGTAAATAAATTTTTTTGTGTTTTTAATATAGCAAACAAGATAACAAGTAAAGTAAAGCTAGCAACTAATTTTTTTATGTTTTGATTTAGTGCAACAAACAAAGTAGTAAATAAAACAAAGCAAGACAAAAACAAAGTAAAGAGATTGGGATGTGGAGACTCCCCTTGCAGCGTGTCTTGATCTCCCCGGCAACGGCACCAGAAATTTACTTGCTGGCGCGTAGTTGACGTGGGAGTTAGAAATCTTCTTTTCTTCAGTTCCCCGGCAACGGCGCCAGAAATTTAGCTTGACACTCGTACAGCACGCGACCGTTGGGAACCCCAAGTGGAAGGTGTGATGCGTACACTAGTAAGTTTCCCTCAGTTAGAAACCAAGGTTTATCGAACCAGTAGGAGTCAAGAAGCACGTTGAAGATTGATGGCGGCGAGATGTAGTGCGGCGCAACACCAGGGATTTCGGCGCCAATGTGGAACCTGCACAACACAACCAAAGTACTTTGCCCCAACGAAACAGTGAGGTTGTCAATCTCACCGGCTTGCTGTAACAAAGGATTAGATGTATAGTGTGGATGATGATTGTTTGCAGAGAACAGTAGAACGAGTATTGCAGTAGATTGTATTTGATGTAAAAGAATGGACCGGGGTCCACAGTTCACTAGTGGTGTCTCTCCCATAAGATAAATAGCATGTTGGGTGAACAAATTACAGTTGGGCAATTGACAAATAGAGAGGGCGTGACAATGCACATACATGATATGATGAGTATTGTGAGATTTAATTGGGCATTACGACAAAGTACATAGACCGCTATCCAGCATGCATCTATGCCTAAAAAGTCCACCTTCGAGTTATCATCCGAACCCCTTTCGGTATTAAGTTGCAAGCAACGAGACAATTGCATTAAGTATGGTGCGTAATGTAATCAATAACTACATCCTCGGACATAGCATCAATGTTTTATCCCTAGTGGCAACAGCACATCCACAACCTTAGAACTTTCACGTCACTCGTCCCGGATTTAATGGAGACATGAACCCACTATCGAGCATAAATACTCCCTCTTGGAGTTAAGAGTAAAAACTTGGCCGAGCCTCTACTAATAACGGAGAGCATGCAAGATCATAAACAACACATAGATAATAGATTGATAATCAACATAGCATAGTATTCTCTATCCATCGGATCCCAACAAACACAACATATAGCATTACAGATAGATGATCTTGATCATGTTAGGCAGCTCACAAGATCCGACAATGAAGCACATAAGGAGAAGACGACCATCTAGCTACTGCTATGGACCCATAGTCCAGGGGTGAACTACTCACTCATCACTCCGGAGGCGACCATGGCGGTGAAGAGTCCTCCGGGAGATGATTCCCCTCTCCGGCAGGGTGCCAGAGGCGATCTCCTGAATCCCCCGAGATGGGATTGGCGGCGGAGGCATCTCTGGAAGGTTTTCCGTATCGTGGCTCTCGGTACTAGGGGTTTCGCGACGAAGACTATATGTAGGCGGAAGGGCAGGTCAGGGGGCCACACGGGGGCCCCACACGCTAGGGCCGTGCGGGCCCCCCCTGGGCCGCGCCGCCCTAGTGTGGCGGCGCCCCGTGGCCCCACTTCGTCTTCCCTTCGGTCTTCTGGAAGCTTCGTGTGAAAATAGGCCCCTGGGCGTTGATTTCGTCCAATTCCGAGAATATTTCCTTACTAGGATTTCTGAAACCAAAAACAGCAGAAAACGACAATCGGCTCTTCGGCATCTCGTTAATAGGTTAGTGCCGGAAAATGCATAAATATGACATAAAGTATGCATAAAACATGTAGATATCATCAATAATGTGGCATGGAACATAAGAAATTATCGATACGTCGGAGACGTATCACGCCGCCGGCCACCTCTTCCTAGCCCTAGCCGCCGCCCTCCTCTCCCCTTGGGCGCCGCCGCTCCCAACCCTAGCCGCCGCCCCTACCCACCCCCGGGCACCGCCGGCCCCCCATCTCCCACCGCCGCCTCTCCCCACCCCAACCCTAGCCCTAGCCGCTTCCGCCTCCTAACACCACCACCGCTTCCGCCATGGACCGCTTCGACTCCTCCGGCTCCGGCTTCAACTCCTCCGGCTCCGGCAGCAGCAACCCCTTCGCCGGCCCCTCCGTCGCCGTCATCCGCGACATCCCCATCGCCGAGCGCGTGCCGGTGAAGCTCTCCACCACCGCTGCCAACTTCTTCCCATGGAAGACGTACTTCGGGCTGCTCTTCCGCGAGTATGATCTCCTCGATCACGTCGACGGCACCATCGACATCCTCGCCATGCCGCACGACCCCGAGTGGCTCGCCATCGACGCCACCATCATCCGCTGGTTCTACCAGACCATTTCCGACGACATCTTTCGCACCGTCGTCCGCGACGGCGACTCCGCCCACACGGTGTGGGCTAAGATCACCGGCCTCTTCACCGACAACAAAATCCAGCACGTCACCTTCCTCCAGCAGGAGTTCTTCGGCACCCACCAGAACGACTTGTCTCTCTACGACTACACCCTCAAGCTGAAGAGTCTCTCCGACGAGCTCCGTGACTTGGAGTTTCCGATCGATGACAAGATCATGCTCTCCACCCTGTCGGCGGGTCTCGGCGAGGATCTGAGCAACGCCGCCTCCAACCTCACGCTCCTCACCACGGCCGCCTTTGAGCAGGCCGTGGCCTACCTACGCCTCGAGGAGCGCCGCCTCAAGCATCTCCGGGCTTGGGCGGCTCACACCCCCTTCGCCGCCGGCTTCTCCCGCGGCGCTTCGACTCCCGCGCCTCGCGCACCCGCGCCTTGCCCCACGGGTCCGCCGTCGGGCTTCCCTGCAGCCGGTCACCAGGCCGGCCAGATCGGCCCCTGGACCGGCCCGTCCGGTCAACAGGCCGGCCAGACCGGGCCGTGGACCGGCCATGCCGGCGACCAAGCCGGTCAGACCGGCACCTGGACCGGGCAGGCGGCTCCTTCTGGCGGTGGTCGCCGTGACCGTCGTCGCCGTGGCGGTGGTGGAAACGGCGGTGGAAATGTTGGTGCCAACGTCCCTGCGCCTCGTCCACCTCGGCACACCGCCCCTCCGCCATGGACCGCCGGTCACAATCCATGGACCGGGGTTGTTCACGCCTACTCCATGCCCGTGCCGCGCGCCCCCTACCCGGGCATCATGGGGCCGCGTCCAGCCACCCACCAGGCGTTCTACGCGGCGCCCCAGCCCGCCCCGGCCTACGCCGCCCCCCGGGCGTGACTCCGTGGGATCCCGCGCTCCTGACCGCCCTCCAAAGCGCCCCCTCCGCTGGGGCGTATGGTGGCGGTGGCGACTGGTTCATGGACACCGGCGCTTCCGCGCATATGGCTGCGTACCCCGGTAACCTCTCATTTTCTACACCCGCTTTGTCAACACCCGGATTTTTAAGTCCAGATGCCTATTATGCCATTCATCGCAATCCCAGGAATATTGTTTTTGCGAGACATAATAGATTGATATCACAACACATCATTAATTACATACCATAATCGTCTTACAAATAAAGGATCACATGATCCAGTCCCATTACAATAATAGAAGTTCTATTTTTGTAATGAGACTGGATCATGTGATCCTTTATTTGTAAGACGATTATGTGTTGTAATGAATGATGTGTTGTGATATCAATCTATTATGTCTCGCAAAAACAATATTCCTGGGATTGCGAGGAATGGCATAATAGGCATCTGGACTTAAAAATCCGGGTGTTGACAAGTTGGTATCAGAGCCATTGTTGACCTTAGGAGACCCTAGTTAAAATGGACGTCTGAAAATCTTAGTTTCAAAAACCAAAAAAGTGAATATTTGTGAAAAACTTATTCTCACTCTTATCCTTGAAATTTTTTTTCAAAATGAGAAATTCATGCTCTACTTTCTCTCTGTAGCACTATCTAAAATTTTGCACACTGAATACTTCTCTAATTTACTCCTCCTCTTTGTTCATAGATGGAATACAAATGGGAGTGCTATCAGCTTGGTCACGGAGGAGAACTGAGATTCGAAAAGGATTTGAAGCAACTGGTTGAATATCTAGGACACCCGTATCCCGAATTCTTCGGAATACCCCTCAAAGCTCAGTTAGGAGAACCACCTCGGTGGGACGTTTCTACTGATCTACGAAGGAAGCTTGATGCCCCGGTATGGGAAACCATATGGTTTTCTGTAACGGGAAACACTTGGAAGGAAGGACTAGACAAAGCTATGCAAGAAGCAATGTTCCGTCTGTGTGGACAAAATGAGGACAAGATCAAGAACACTCGTTTCATCTACTACCCAAGACATGACTCCATGGGAAGACCGATGACCATGCCCCCACCACAACCAAAGATGAACCCCTATGAAGCACCTCAGGACTTCGAGCGGTACAAAACCCGCAGGGATTTGGACAACGCCCTCGCCTCTCGCCAAGCACATCACCCGTGAAGAAGAAGAATCCACCCGGAAGAGTAGTATCACCCCAGCACTTAAGTAGGTGTGAGTTGTATCAGGATCCCCTTGTATCGTAGAGCGATGAATGGTTCTTCAAAACCAACGGTGTGTTAGCTTTGTAATGTATGATGCTTGGTATGAATGAAAAAGTGTTGTTGGTTTTTACCCCCGCAACACTACTCAAGTTTTCAATATTATGAACTTTTTAAACTTAACAAAACAAACCATAGAAAATTCCCTCTTATCTTATCATCTACATCAATGTTTAGATGGCCCCACCAACCCGCAACGCCACCCAGGATGCCATGATGCAACTGCTGCAGACGATGATGGCAGACCGAGAAGTCGAGAGAGCGGAACGTCAAGCCAACATTACCGCACTGCAACAGATAGCTCAGAACAATCAAGGCCACGGAAACCACGATCACCCTGGATCGAAGCTGAAGAACTTTCAGCACACCAACCCTCCGGTATTCAACAAGACTGAAGAGCCCCTTGATGCTGATGACTGGCTCCATACCATGGAGAACAACCTCGAAGTTGCGGGAGTTGAAGCCGCAGAAAAGTATCGTTCGCCACCCACTACCCGTCGGGACCTGCCGGAGCCTGGTGGACAAGTGCCCGTGCAATGAATGCGGGACAGATGATGACATGGGAAGACTTCAAGCTGAAGTTCAGCAAATACCACGTGCCCCAAGGACTGATCAAGAAAATGAGAGACGAGTTCCGTGAACTCAACTAAGGAAGGATGTCCGTGGTGGAATACCGCGACAGGTTTCTCACTCTGTCAAGGTACGCCCCGGATGAGACCGACACCAATGAGAAGAGAAAGGAAAGATTTCTGAATGGACTACACGACGAAATGCAGACTGTGTTAGTGAACATTCCGTTCGCTGACTTAGAAGCCCTGGTAGACTCAGCCATACAGATGGAAGGAAAGCTGCATCAGGCCAATGAGAATCGCAAACACAGAATGATGACCCAGAATGGACCCCACTATACCCAGAAGTACTGCAACAACTCCTTTGGAGGATTCAACCCAAGATATAACAAGCCCCCTGCTCAGAATTATCGCCCCAACAACCACAACAACAACGGAGGACCCCCGAAGCCCGGAAGCAACAACAACAACAACAACAACCCCAGCAACAACAACAACCACCCCAACAACAGCAACAACAATGGAAACAACAACAACACCAATACTGCCCCAAGGACTGGAAGCAATGCTACCCCCATCATTCCCAAAGATAAGTCCACCGTCAACTGCTATGAATGTGGAGTTGTGGGTCACTTCTCCAATGAGTGCCCCAAAAAGCTTGCCAGGATTGCCGCCAATACCGCTGCACTCGCCCGACAACGGCGTCGCTTCGCGAGTAGAAGGAACCGGAACAACAACAACGGTCGCCTCTACCACATGACTGCCATCGAAGCTCAGGAAGCACCCCAGACCATGCCAAGTATGTCTTCCTGTAAATAAAATGCTCAATCTCTCTTAGGAACCTAACTTTTCTTAAAATCTCGGGACGAGATTTGTTTAAGGGGGAAGGGTTTGTAACATCCCAAGAATTTCAAAATAAAACAAATGAATTTCCCTAGTTCCAAATTTTGGAACCAACAAAAAACTTTTATTAAATAGAGTATGATACATAGTGATCTTGCTTAATTCTTGTGTTATTGCTATGATTGCTTGTTATTAGTATTTGAAGTGATCTTAAACCCTAAACCTCACCCCTCTTTTCACCCTCCTAGTTAAAATAGAATAAAAGGAGAATAAATAAGAAAAAGGTATATGTGCCTATGGCTATTTTTATAAATCTTTACCCTATGCTTTTCTACTTTGTTTAGAGGTTGGAAAACCTTCATACACCTTACCTAGTACCTATCAAACCAATTCCAAGTGGTTTCCAAAGAAATTAAAAAGAAACTAAAAATGCCATAGAGGCATATGAGAGTAAAATAGCAAATTTGTGAATTTGAGAAGATTGACCCTAGGACTTGTTGTGAATGGTTGGATCCCTTCCATATACCATTTCAACACTCCACAACACCAATCGGGTCAAGCCAAGTCAAATTTAAAATGAAATGCAACATATGCATAGAGGCATATGTGACACATAGCCATAATACCCAATTCTTGCCCTATGACTTTAAACCTTGACCAAATGATGGGAAACCATCTCTAAACCTAATATAATACTAATTTGACCCTAACCCAAGTCCAAGTGAAGCAAGATCAACAATTTACAAACTTAATGAAATATGACACATCACCTCTTATGTGTTATGGCCATTTTTGCAAATCTTTGATCAAGACCTTTTGAAATGGATTCAATGGTTTGAAAATGTTTCTAAACCAATAAGAATCACTTTAGAGTCAACAAAAGTCAAATCAATTGGAGGGAAATCAAATGGTGAGAAAATCCCAAATTTCACTCACATACACTTAGCCAAATTTGCAAATCTTCAACCAAGGCCACCAATGCTTGATCTCTTGCTTGTAGAATACTTATATATGATAAAAAAACACATTTGCATCAAAGAAACAAGAATCAAATCAAAGGAAAATTCAAAACCATCTCACATGTGATGATGGTCATTTGTCCCAATTTCATTTTCTTCACCACTTTGCCCCAACTTATCTTCTGATTCCTCAACTAAACTTGGTCAACTATGACCATGTAATCCAAGACCAAGTCAAGGTCAACAACTTTCATGTTGACCATCTCTGCTGAAGTTGACCAGGTTGACCAGAATAAGATGGACAAGTGAGGACTTTGAAATAAAGAGAAGATGATCCACTTTTTAAATTCTTGCAAACCTTCACCAAAATGAGCACCACTACCACCAATCTTTCCCTTTGATTATATGTTGAAGCTCCACCAAAAAGATTCTCAAAATTCAAAACTTTTTCTCATGCGGACATTTATACAAACACCTTGCAGGCATAGTTTCAGATTTGTGATACACCCTTTTAACCTCTGGTTTTTAGCCTCCACCACTTTATTTTGATGATCATCACACCCTGGTACTTCCTCTGCATCAAACCAAACTCATTGGCTCTGGTTAAAGTGAGGCCATGATCACCAATTCTTCCATGCCGTGTACCATGCCGGCCCTCATACACTTGATCGATCCGAGCCCCTCCTCTCTCTCCCACCATGTCAACTCTGCTCAGCTCACTCCACCCTGCACGCTGGTACCCTCCCTGGCCAAAGAATTGCACGGCATTGGCCAGAACACGCATGCCCCGACACGCCCAGAACATGCCAGGCCACGCGGTGAGCGCGCACGGGCACGTCCTGGACGCGCCAGAACGCGTGCGTGCCCGGTCGCCTCCGTCCTTCCCTACTCCTCTGCCACTGCACGTAGCACCAACACGGCACCAGCTAGCTCATAGACATGCTCAATCGCCTGCGGAGGACCTGTCGTCGTCGCCATGATCGCGGTCCTTCCGCCACGGTACCGAGAGGACGACGACGTCGCCTGCCTGCTTCCGTCTACCCCCGTCCTCGCTAGCACGCGCGTGATGATCACTGAGCCTCGCTGCACCGTCCACGCCCCCTCACTTGCCCCTTCGCCGTCCAGAAACACCGCGCCATGGACACCCTCTCACAGCATCCGCCGGCCACCTTCCCCGCTATAAAAAGAGGCCACCAGAGCACTCCTCACTCACACCAATCTCTTCCCCTCTCATCACTGCCTCTCCTCCGCCACCCAATTGAACCTCACCTCGCCGGAGCCGCCCCAATCGAAGGCTCGTTCCCGCCGGAGCCCGCGGAGCCTCTACCTCGACTGGAGCCGCCCCGAGCCTCGCCGCTGTACCATGAGCCCCTTCGTCCTCGCCAACGACGCCTCGCACCCCTCCCTCGACCGCCAGCGGCCCAGGACGCTCCCCGACCCCCAACCTCTGTCGCCAGCACGCCCTCCTCTCGCCGGAGAAGAAGACAAACCACGGTCGTCCGATCTCGTTCTGATCCGACGGTCGTCAGCGCGTACCGTTTCGGTAAGTTAAACAGTCGCTGACATGTAGGCCCCACCCCTGACAGCCCACCAAGCACCGAACCGTTACTGGGCCTGTTTTCCCCATTCAAACCTTGCGGCCCATTAGTTTTCCCGCGCAGCCCAACACTTTGAATCTTGTTTTATTTCATTTCAGCAGTTATTCAATTCTGGTCTGTGCTAGAAATTGAATAGTTCAAAATCTACAAATCCAAATTTAGTGAATCAAATTGTTCCAGAAAGCTTATGAATTTATCTAGCCAACCCCACTGGAATTAACCTCATAGCTTTTGTAGAATTTAAATAGCAAAAATAACAAGTCAGAAACTTTTCAGTTTTCAAATAAATCTTAAAAATCAACCAATTTGAATTTTGAAGTAAATCCAATTGCAATAATTCACATTTCACAAACCCTAATTTACTATGTAAAAATATGATATTTGTTCTGTACATGATCATGGGCTAGAAGCAGAATATTGGCTATGTAGTCAATGCTAGCCCATTCAAACTATTTCAAATTTTAGGAATTTAAACCTATGAGGTGTAGCACCTCATTTAAAGCATTCTCACAAGTGATATGAAGTAATGTGTTGACCTTTAAATGCTTAGGCCCATACTTGTTCACTTGTAGAATTTAAATCCACCTAGTATTTTAAATTGCACTAGTTATTTAAATCACATGAGATGATGGATCTCATTTAAACCCCTTTTCTCAAATACTAAGTGTGAAGTGTTGACCTTGGTCAACATGGGATCATCCCTGGTTATTTAAGAATATTAAATCACCTCAATAGTAGTTTTTATTTAAATTAGTTACAACTATGTGTTAAATCATATGAGAGGTATTCCTCTCATTTAAATCTTGTTCTCAAGTAATTCAACATGAGGTAGTGACCATGGTCTATATAATCTCATATTGAATTATTTGGTGGCATTAAATCACTATCATGTTAGTATTAAAATGCATGAGGTATGGAACCTCATTTAAATCATTTTTCTCAAATGATAAGTATGAAGAGGTTGACTTGGTCAACCTAGGTCATATATTATTCATAAGAGAAATTAAATCTTAAGAAGAATTCAATGAGAGGAAATTATTTCTCCAAACCAAAGATAAACCCTACTTCCAATTTTCAATGAGAGGAAATTATTTTCCTAATGTTAAATAAAGAAACCCTAGTATAATTTGTGAATAAATGTAAGTAGTGATGCTAAGATCCATTGTGTGAGCCATTAAGGCTAATTAAGACTACTTAAGTGTTGTTTGGTGATTGTATCCTCGTATTCGTTTATAGACGCTAGTACCGGAGACTATCAAGAGGAAGAGGTCTTCTACCAAGAGGAAGAGCAAGAAAACTTTGATCACATCACCAATCAAGGCAAGCTAACACTCTTGCAAGGTTCCCTTGTGTAAAGCTCTACTAGAGCAAGGCACCATTACATTTTACTTTATGAACCTATCCCAAGTTTTTACTTTACAAGTTTTACTTGATTTCATTTATCAAAGTTACTTTTTGATTTATGATTCACTTGGTTGAATTATAGAGTAGTACAAGAGCATCACACTTAGCCTAGCAAGCTCCAAGATACTTAGCACCCCTCATGACTAGTTGCTAGTGCTCAATATTAAAAGTGACTACTCTAGTTGGGAACTTTTGAATTGAAATGACTTTGAAAACCTTGGAATGATGAGTCATTCTATTGAAAGATTTTGAAGGTGAATATGACTGATGAATGACTTGGTGAATTTTACTAAAACACTGATGGTTGGGTTCGGATGCGATACCATTCCAATTTTACAAGTACCCCCACAATACCTGAATCTGGGTAAGGCTTAGCTGGAAACTTATGTATTTTAGTATGGGTTCCCTCTGAACAAGCGTCATAGGGGTTATGCCGAGGGCTGCCTCCGGACTGGTGAAATGATGTGAAATGACGTGAAATGAGGTGAATGTCCGGCCCAAGCCCTGTGCAGTTCCCGGGTTGACTGCGGTTTTCACCGGGAGGCCAAGCTCATGGGGAGAGGTGCTCATACTAGAGTATGTAAATGAAAGGTTAGGATTGGTAGTTCGCGTATCTGCGTACGATAAATCAGGGCCAGTTACCCCTGACGAACTATTGCAATTGTTGTGGCACAAGTGTACAACCTCTGCAGAGTTAAACCTATTCGAATAGCCGCGTCCGCGGTTATGGACGATTGGAACGGCCATATTGTTCCGTCATCAGAACTTTTCTAAAAATATGAATGGTGACTTGTGATTTGAATTGAAAGGTGACTTGGACTTTGAATCACAACTGAGTTGTGGGAATGACACTAATGTTCCCACTTGAGTTAGTTATTTGAAAAGGGCTTTTGATTATTAAAAGAGCTTATGAAATAAAACTGGCTTTATGCAAATGAAACTAGAGCTTAGAACCCCCTTACTATAGTTGATAGTATTTACCTTAGTATTAGTTTGCGAGTACTTTAAAGTACTCATGGCTGTGTCCCTGGCTATTCAAATGGCCGGACTATGAAGATGAGTACCGAACCCGGAAGAAGGACAGCAGGACGTCTACGACAACTAGGATCACTCCCGACGTCAACGATTGCTCGTGGAATAGATGGACTACTACTACGCTACTTTCGCTTCCGCTATGTGTTATGTAATGAATAAATAGAACTTCTATTATTGTAATGAGACTGGATCATGTGATCCTTTATTTGTAAGACGATTATGTGTTGTAATGAATGATGTGTTGTGATATCAATCTATTATGTCTCGCAAAATCAATATTCCTGGGATTGCGAGGAATGGCATAATAGGCATCTGGACTTAAAAATCCGGGTGTTGACACGCTTCCACTTCCTCTCGCATCATCGTTGGCAACGGTCATGCTCTTCCCATTACTCACACTGGTTCTGTCTCTTTTCCTTCCACTTCCACTCCTCTCTCTCTCCATAACGTTCTTGTTTCTCCTGACTTGATTAAAAATCTTGTTTCCGTTAAGTCTTTCTGTCGTGATAACCATGTGACTGTGGAATTTGACGCTTTTGGTTTCTCTATCAAGGATGGTCGTACCCGGATGCTCCTCCACCGATGTGACAGCCCCGGCGATCTCTACCCCGTTGGCGCGGCCTCCACCATCACCGGCCGCCCACTCGCCCTCTCCGCCGGTGTCGACCTTTGGCACGCCCATCTTGGCCATCCTAGCTCCGCCGCTTTGCGTCAAATAATGCAAGTCTTCTCCTTTACTTGTAATAAAATGGATGCCCACTCTTGTGAAGCATGTCGTCTCGGCAAACATGTTCGCCTTCCATTTAGTTCCTCCTCCACGGTCGCGTCTTTTCCGTTTCAACTTATTCATAGTGATGTTTGGACCTCGCCGGTTCCGAGTAATTCTGGTTATAATTATTATCTTGTGATTCTTGATGATTACTCGCATTTTGTATGGACTTTTCCCCTTCGCCGTAAATCAGATGTTGCCGCCACCCTCACCGCCTTCTTCGCCTTCGTCTCCACTCAGTTCGGTCGCCCCATCCACGCCTTAAAAACCGACAACGGCAAGGAGTTCGACAACATCACCATTCGCTCACTTCTTGCCACCCACGGCGCCGTCTTCCGCCTCACGTGTCCATACACTTCTTCACAGAATGGTCGTGCCGAACGGATGCTTCGTACCCTCAACGACTGCGTCCGCACCCTTCTGTTCCACGCCTCCATGCCCCGCGATTCTGGCCGGATGCCCTCGCCACGATGACTCTCCTCGTCAACATCCGCCCGTGTCGTGTGCGTTGGTCCTACACACCGCAACACCTCCTCTACGGTGCGCCGCCAGTCTATGATGACCTTCTAATCTTCGGCTGCCGGTGTTATCCTAACACTGCTGCCACTGCCGCGCATAAGCTTGCGCCGCGCTCTCTCCCTTGTGTGTTTCTCGGCTACCCCGCCAACAATAAGGGCTACCGCTGTTACGATCCGGTCTCCCATCGTGTCCTCACTTCCCGGCACGTGTACTTTGACGAGTTGGTTTTTCCGTTTCAGCAGGGACTCTTGGCGACACCTCCGACAACACCCCCGGCGCCTGCTGGCCCTCTTGCGGCCGCGCGCCGACGACTGACTGTGACGGCCCCCTCTGCGCCGGCCCCGCCTGGTCCCTCGGCGTCTCCGTCGCCCGCGGCGCCCCCGTGTCTCGCTCCAGTGCTGAGGCTGAGTACCGCGCTGTGGCCAACGCTGTGGCCGAGTGCACGTGGCTTCGCCAGCTTCTGTCCGAGCTCTCTTATCCTGTTGACAAGGCTACGGTGGTCTTCTGCGACAACGTGTCGGCCGTCTACCTCTCGCCAACCCCGTTCATCATCGGCGAACCAAGCACATCGAGTTGGACATCCACTTCGTTCGTGAGCAAGTTGCCCTCGGTCGCGTTCGAGTTCTTCACGTACCGACGTCTCAGCAGTTTGCCGATATCATGATGAAGGGATTAACGTCCACGACTTTTCCGGAGTTTCGCTCCAGTCTATGTGTCGGTGCCGACCCTTCGACTGCGGGGGGGGGGGGGGTGTTGAGTAACATATTGTGTAGGTATAGGTCCCCGTGTTTTCTCAGGGTTGTACCTTTAATTGTACATGTGACCGTCTATATATATATGACCAGCCGACCCTATTAGTGCTGTAATCTCCAGTAACTCTTCTACATGAACCTTGTCGCTATTATAGGGCAGCGGAAACCTCGTCGATCCACTGCCTCCTATGAAGAACGCTACGAACGATACCTTGCGAATTTGAAGGTTAAAGAAAGAGTATAGGCGGAGTATCAGATGACAAGGAAACTGTACATCTGATCTCGAGCATAAATGCACTCGTTTTCTTTGATTGGTGGTGACAATGCTTGTATTCCATGTACTCTACAGTCCACGGTGCCACCATTTCTCCCGTTGAG
>NC_061510.1:380756740-380784826 GCF_022539505.1 Lolium rigidum
GCTAACGATACATATTGCTTCCATGGAGCGGACCGGGTTCTCGAGCAATCTGTATCCACCTGTACCGATGATAGTAAACTATGGACACCGAGATCCTACCTTCCATATCCTCCTTCCACAAACTTCTTTTCCCTTCTGGTTAACAACAGTTCCCCATATGCCCTCTCCATGTTTCTGCATCAATTCCTCACCGCACTCCCATGTCCTCATCAACATAGAGTTCACTAGATCTGCAACAGGCGGGGAGATCCTCCCGGTTGTGCCTTTTCCATGGTGCGGTGATCAGATCGACAGATCGTCACCTGGATCGACATCAGGTTCTACAAGTGTGGCCACTACAACTTAACAATCTCTAGTAGATTGCACGCTAGATCTCACCAGCTCAAGGTCCACTAGTAGAGAACGGATCTTTCGTCTAGGTCTTTTGTTCCGGTCCTGTCCGAAGCCGGGACAAATAGGCAGGCTACGTCGGCCCGAAATCACCGAGAAGCTGCTGGGTCTTTTGTCGCGGTTCTTTAACTCCTTTTGTTTCAGTTGTAGCCTCAAACCGGGACAAAAGGGTCTGAGGCCTTTTGCGGCCTGCTGGCAGCCCTTTTGTCCAGGCTGGAGACACGAGCCGGGATATAAAGTCCAACAGTTCATTCCCGCGCGTAACCCGATCGTCCTTGCCATTACTGGCGCACATAATTCGGGTCGCCGCTCACCGAAATCTGAGCCGCCGGCGCGGCCAGCCACGGGAATTGATCAGCGGTGGCTGCCCCTGTTCATATTCATATTTCACTCCTTTATATGCTCACATCTTTTCCACCATTGCCACACACACCACATTCTTCTCCCCATCTCATCACCATTGCAAAAAAGCTCCTTTTCGTCGATGTTTCGGACTCAATGGAGCACCTTGCGCGCTACCCGGCTCCTCGAACTTGGGTGTACCACCTCATGGCCGAAGGGATGGCTTTCAAGGTCACGGCCGCTCTCCATGCATCAAGAGTGGAGAAGTGGACCACGATGTCAAGAGGGACTTTCTCGACACCGCAACGACCAAGTGCGTCAGCTTGGACTGCGAGTTCACCGACCCTCACGCGAGTGATCAGTGCGCCGCCGTCCTTCAACTTTCGGTGGCGTCCGAGACTTTGGTGTTCCAGATTTTGTATGCCGGTGAAGTGCCACAAGTGCTCAAGGAGTTCTTGCTAGACGGGAACATCAGATTCTGCGGCGCGGCTATCGGCAATGATGTGCAAATGCCGAGTCCCTACGACATTCATATCACTTCTGCGTACGACCTCTAGGAGATACTCCCGAACCCCACCAATAAGCCCACTCCGAGTCTATATGATTTGGGAAACTCTACCATTGGGACAAACCTTGAGAAGGAGAAGAGGAAGAAGTACAAGAAGATGGATGTCGCTGCGGAAGAAAAAGAAGATGAGCTCATTTTTGGATGGGCCAATTTTCCATTGAGCTACGAGCAAGTGCATTATGCTGCACTAGACGCTCGCCTGGGCTTCAATATTGCTAGGAGGCATTGGATGCTAGTTGGCTACAATAGCTATGTTGATCGTCTCAATATTTAGAGATGATGAGTAGATGGTGGTGTCGAGGGTACTCCTCGGCAATGCCCTCTGATTCGGGCTTAGGGTTGACGGAAACCTGCAAGCTGACACGAGACATCGGTTCACAGATAAGCGGGGAGAGCGATTTACCCAGGTTCGGGGCCCTCGATGAGGTAAAACCCTTCGTCCTGCCTGTCTGATCTTGATTACGAAGATGTTGGGTTACAATGAGGTGCCGAATAGTTCGGCCGAGTTCTCGTCGAGAGGCTAAGTGCTACGATGACCTAGCTCTAGACTTTTGGTGGCTAAGATTGCTAAGATTGATTGTGTCCCTCGGCAGCCCCTCTCCTGACCTTTATATAGGGGGCCAGGTCTCAAGAGGTCTAACCGAGTACGACTAGGTTTACAGCAGTTTTAAATCTAATCTTTCCTTGTTTGGCTGCTTCCTTATCTTGCCCGCCAAGGAATCTTCTGATGCGCCATCCAGGTGGCCCGTCTTGCCTCCAAGTGCCTTCACGGGCCTCCAACTAGATAATATAGGATAGGGCAATGTCGGTTACCCGAAGGGCAATGCCCACGTCAGTAGCGCCCGAGTGTCTAGCCGAACATAGTTCGGGTAGAGACTGAAGCATGCCTCCTTTTAATGTTCTTCTCCTTGATTGTTCTTGTTCATCTTGAATCAGCATCATCTTCTTCTGTCGGGTGCGCGTCAGCGCTTCCGATGGGAGTAGCCCCCGAGTCTAGGTACGGATGCTTGCAATCCGTGCGTAGACTCAAGTTGTACCACTCGAACATTCTGCTCTGCCGAAGTTTTTCTGCAAGTCTTCATAGATCATCCGATATACTTCCCGTATGCAAGGGATAATGAGTAACGTTCCCAACTTTTGCTGGTTAACTACCGATGGTAAAAAAACGTTACCCTACACTGAATCAAGTCCCCGGGCATGACCCTGGAGTGCAAAAAAGTTCTGTCGGGTGCGCGTCCAGCGCTCCCGATGGGAGTAGCCCCCGAGTCTGGGCACGGGCGCTTGCAACCGGGTGCAGACTCGAGCTGAGCAACCATCTTTTTCTTCAATCTTCCTTTTTTCTTCGAGTCCTCATTCTGTCGGGTGCGCGTCCAGCGCTCCCGACGGGAGCAGCCCCCGAGTGTGGGCACAAGACCATCCGATGTTTCTTCATTTTTCTTCGAATGCTCACAACAATATTTATGACGTCACTGTTGACGTGTTGCTGCTGTGGTTTGATTGACAAGACTTGACCTGACGGGCCCACCCTAGTTCTGCGTGGGCAGTTTTTAGGAATTGACCAGTGCACGCGCGGCGACCGATGCGTCTCCTCGATTCTCGCACAACGTGGGAATAATGGGCCGCCGGTTCCGTTCTTTCTTTAAGCGCCACGTGTACAGCCAGATCTGATCCACCTCCCACGACGTCTGTGGAGTTATGGCCACGATTTTGCACAAATTCTTACGGCATAAATAGAGGGCTTCCGTGTTTTTTACTTTTCACGCCTCTTACTGCTCATGTTCTTGTTCAAGCCTTTCTACCTCCTATGTTCCTCCTTCAGAAGCTCCGCACGCCATGGGCAAGAAGAAGAGCGCCAGCACCTCGGACGCGGCAAAAGTCAGCCGTGACTGGAGCGCTTCCGCCATTTCCAATCGTGATGTGAACAGGCTGCGCAACCTCGGCTTCATCTCCGCATCTGACGACGACATTCGTCTTCCAGGTGCTGTTTCTCGCCCAAGGCCCCCAAAGGGCTTCATCGTCATGTTCGTTGCCTTCTTGTTCCGCGGTCTCTCTCTTCCAGCCCACGAGTTCCTTCGTTCCCTCCTTTTCTTCTACGGGATTCAGCTCTGGCAGCTGACCCCAAACTCCATTCTTCACCTCTCTATCTTTATCACCGTTTGTGAGGCCTTCCTTGGCATTGACCCTCTCACTGGGGTCTTTGGAGGAAGATCTTCTATTTGAAGCGTCACAACGACAGCAATGCCCCCCCCCATCGTCGGTGGCGTTGGCTTTATCGTCAGGAAGGAGGTCGACTACTTCGACTATCCGATGAAGGAATCCATCCAGGGCCGGCGCAACAAATGGTTCTACCTGCGAGATCCCGTGGTGCCTGGGCGGCGCTCGAATCTCCCTCCCTTCGAAGACGTCCTGATAGCTCACGAGAAGAAGTCCTGGCGAAACGCCCTTTCTCCCGAAGAGAGGGTGACAACCGACAGGCTGTTCGAGCAGATCGTCGTCCTGAAGAATACGGGAGGCTTGACGATGTGCGGCACTGAAGTAGTTTCAGTGTTCTTGCAACGTCGAGTGCAGCCGCTAATGTCTCGACCCCACCAATTATGGCTTTATACTGGCAAGGGCGACAAGTCGAGGGTCAGCTCTGCCGACCTGTCGGCAAACGAACTTCGAGACGAGGTTCGCCGCTTGACGTGCCTCAGTATGAAGGATAATATTGTTCTGACATCGGCTTGTTCTCCCTATGATTTTGACCATCTCCCGACCGAGGTAATCTTTGCTGCTCCCTGCTTGCTTTTATCTCTTCTTTCTTCATTGTGCTTTATAATCCTCCCCCTTTTTTTCTTGATAGGCCTCCTCCGTCGTTCAGTGCTATCCTCCCACACCGGAAAGTGGTGTGGAACCAGAGGACGACGATGACGATTCTGAAGAGACCGAGGACGTCCAGCAGGTCTTTGAGGACAGCGATGTCCAAGAGGACGATACTGCCGAGGATGCTGCTTTCACCAGGAGCAAGCGTCGCTTGCAGATAGACGAAGATTTTATCACAATGGCTGAATCAAGTCCCAACGAACAAGATAATGATGTCGTTGGAGCTTCTCCGCCTTCTCCTGCCGACAAGGGGCCGTCGGGCTTCTTTGCTGCCGAAGATGACCTGGAACTGTGAGCATCTATACTCCTTCGTAACTTGTCCTTTATCATTTTGTATGCTAATCATTCTTTTTCCTCAAGTAGCTCTGATGATGATCATGTTCCTCTCGCAAAGAGGGCTAAATTATCTGTTGAGAAAACGGCATCAGCTAAGGAGCCGATCCTTCTCCTGCCAAGTCGACGCCTCCCACAAGGACGGCCGTGGAAAAAATTCCAATGTCGAAGGTTATTCCTCCTGGCGATGCTCCTACTTCATCGGCTTCTCGCGACCACGTAAGTATTTAATCTACCTTGTTTTGCTGAATTTTCTTCATATCAACTGAGTCTTCTTGATTTCCCTTGCTACAGCCGATTTATGCCACAGTCGATGTTGTGGTAGATTTCGCTGAACAGTTTACCCGTCTAGAGGCTGAAAACGCCCAGCTTCGGAAGACCGTCAAATCTTCGGCTGACCAGGTGCTGGAGGCCAACAGGCTTGCCACCGATGCCAAGAATGAAAACACCTTGCTGAAGGAGGAGCTGAAGAAGCTGAAGCGGCAGATGAAGGATGAACAGGACGCCAGGCACGCGGCAGCGGTTGCAACCGATAAGAAGGAAGGTGTCCTCCGCGAGTCCATCAAGGATTTATTGGGTAAGATTCATGGCACATGGTTCCTTGCATAGTTTTTCCTTTCTGGTTACTGATCTGTCTTTCTTTCAGAGGCCGCCAATATAACCGTCACTCGACGCCATCAGCTTCGGGAGGACTCTACATCCGATGCCCTTTCGCTCGCCGCTGAGTCCAATGTCCAGGTCCTTGGACTTCTGCAGAAGACTAGAGGAGCATTGCCGAGGCTATACTCGATGATCTTCCCGAAGATGAAGCAGCACAAGACTCTTGGCGAGATGGCGGATGCTTTTCTTGTCGATTCTTCCGAACCTGTGGAGGTATTGAAACGCCGTTCCCGCTTGTTGGGGCGGTTCTTACTTTCCAGCTGCTAATGGGTCATGGGATGGGGTCGGATTTGGAGAAGTTATCTAAGGCATTGCCTGTGGATGACGACAACCATTTAGTCGACCTTGAACCCTTCAAAAGATCGGCAGTAACTTGTGCCAATCAACTCCTGAAGTTGGTAGATGAAGAACAGGCCAAGCCCACTCCTGATGCTGCCCCTGGCTCATCATCGGCGCCTCCTTGAACTTTTGCTTCATTAATTGTAAATAAGACCAATCGCAATTTGACTTAGTCCTGTTTTATTTCGGCTCTGTCGCCAATTCGAACAATCTTTTGAATGTAACATATATGCCAAGCGCTCCCGATGGGAGTTTTATGTTAATGTCATTCTGAATCGAAGGTTTTACTGCAGATTCCATCATCTTCTTCCCGTGCTGAGCTTGTCCCAAATCCTTCGACTATTGCTAGAGGTCCTGCATATACCATTATCTCTCGGATGGAAACTGGCCTTGAGAGGGACCTGAGGGCCCAAGGGAACCAAGGAACCTAGTTATGAATGTAATAACCTTGTTCCTGCATAAGATTTTTTGTATAAATTTACTGCGTGCGTTGCACACTAAGTTAGTTTGATTGGTAATTTATTGTCGAGGGCGGCTGAGTGATCAGTTCAACCTGCTCTCTCGACGACTTCGTTGAATTTTGCAATTTTATTGCGAAGTCGATATGTAAGTTTTATAAGAGCGAGACCCATCGAATTAGTCGAGGGAATTAGACGCTTGGCTTCGTCACGCGGTGCACCGGTTTGAGCCTTATTTTGTGATGATGTAACCATCGACTGCAGCACTTGCGTATTTTCTCGAGGCTTGGATTGGTTGTTTTTGTGTGTCATTAATCTTAGCTCTCGTTGAGAGTATTTAATTAATGACACTTGCAAGCGTATTTTTTAGGCCAGCGCTCCCGATGGGAGTAAGAGCCAATGGTAGGGGCCCCGAACGAATCTGCTCGGGTGATAGGGCCTGGATTAAGAAAAAAAGGTAGAAAACCTGATTAGAACTTTATTCATAACGTAAAAGCAACCTTAAGGGCTGTCGAGTAAGAAAAAACAATTGTATCCTATGCAGGGCCGTCTCCAGAAATTAGGGGCCCCAGTGCAAAATACAAAATGGGATCCTAAATTTTAAAAATAAATCACATAATTAATAACTACCGTCGTTACGAATAATGTTTTGATGGACTACCGTGGTTATGAATAATGCCTTGATGCATGACTGGCATTCCATTCCTAGCAAAAAGGTGTCGCCGCCACAGGTGAATGATGAAACCGGGGGCAAGCCATTGCCACGTCGCTCTCAGCCCTCGGAATATGTCGGAAGAGGGCGTTTTTTCCTCTCCCGTATTGTGCTCCTTAATTGTATCAGTCGTCAAATTCACACCAATTTGTTCATATGTTGCACAATAGAGATAATCATCGAGCAAGTATCAGCTCGAAACGTCCATTCATGAAATTCAAGAGGTCAGCAATTTTTTTGTTTCCTTTGCTGTTGTTATGCGTTTAGGGGGCTGAACATGCCCGCTCATTGCTATGCAAAGGAAGCATCTCCCGATCTCCGGCTATATAAAATAATGTTTTAGCTGCGTGGAGCCCCAATCCAAGTGATGCAACATGAACGTAATCCTGATCAATGAATGATAAGCTCTTGTTTTCATGGAAAAAGAGAGACCAATCGTTGGTGGCTTGGTGCAGGACTGTTGCCATTTTTTTTAGGGAGTGCCATTTTTCATAGAGTGTTCCTTCGCTGGCTATCGGATCAATCGGGAGATGCCTCTTGGCCTGCTGAAAATCAGTAGCCGCACGCAGTGGGCTGCTGGTGGCTTAACTTTGACGCGCTTTCCCTGCCGCTGCCGCGAACAGTGGACAGAACAACATACGCTGCAGGCCTGAAGCATGGGCTGAAAGATTTGGGGCCCCTAGAATTTGGGGGCCCTGTTCGGTAGCACAGCTCGCACGGGCCCCTCGACGGCCCTGATCCTATGTATAGAACCGTCCCAATTGTGCGATGTTCTATGGATTCTCAACGTCTTTTCCTGAAGCTGGGTTTTTGAGCCGATATGCTCTTCCTGGTATCACTTTAGTGACGATGTATGGTCCTTCCCATGGTGATTCAAGTTTCAAGGGTCTTTCTTGCTTCAGCCGAAGTACCATATCCCCAACATTAAAGCTTCGACTGCGTATTCGTCGGCTGTGATAATTTCTCAATGCCTTTTGGTATACCGTCGTTTTTGCCAAGGCAATATCTCGCGCCTCGTCAAGGAGGTCCACAACATCCTGGAGCGCAATGTTGGAAGAGGATTCTGTATATGCCGTCACCCGAGGAGCTTCAAATCGAACGTCGGCTGGTAGAACTGCTTCGGCTCCATGCACCAAGAAGAATGGGGTGTACTGAGTCGACCTGTTAGGTGTAGTACGCAAACTCCAGAGTACGGATGGTAACTCTTCGACCCAGGCTCCAACTTCACCTGTAAGGCGTTTCTTGAGGCCATCCCCTATGAGACCATTGATCCTTTCCACCTGGCCGTTGGTCTGTGGATGGGCCACTGATGCAAACTTTAATTTGATTCCTCCATCATCACAAAATTTTCGAAACTCCTTGGATGAGTTTCTGCATGTCAATGAACTGTCGACAGTCCCTGAGCAAGTGGCTTGACTTCGTTTTGCCGTCCTTAGAATCGACATACGAGTGCAAGTAACAGGGAGCGTTGATCTGCTCAGCGTAGGGCAGTGCAGGAGTCCTCTGTTGCCGTGGTTTATAATTGCCGCGGTTCCCAGAGTTGTTTCGATTACCGTCTTGCCGATCGTCTCATCTGTCGTCATATCTATCGTCCTGCCGATCAGAGTACCCTGCGGCTACCAGGTTGCTGTCGTCATAGCTGCGGTTCTTTATTCTCTTGTGACGATCCCTTCGTCCACCCGAGTCGTGCTTCGGCTGGTCGTCGTCTTCGTCATCACTGCGCTGTCGCGGCTTTCGTACGTTGTCCTCACCATCAGCCCAGCTGTTGGCGATTTCCATTAACTTGGTTATGGTTTTCGGCTTTTTGCGTCCGAGTACTTCTATGTAGCTTTCACGTCGAATGCCATCGCTGAAGGCGTCGATTGCTCTGTCGACAGATACATCTTCGGCATCGTTCAGGAGCTTGGTGAATCTCCCGATGTATGAGCACATCGATTCCTTCTGCTTTTGCTGGCAATGCCGTAACTCTTCAATCCCGACAGGCCTTTTGTATGTTGCTTGGAAATTGGCAACGAAAGTGTCCACTAGGTCGTCCCATGATTTGATGGAACCCTTCGGCAGACCTCTTAACCAGGCTCGCGCTGAATCCTTCAGGTAGAGCTGCAAGCATTGCATTGCTGCTATCTGATTTCCCTTGTGGAGAATCAGAGTCTGTAGATAGTCGTCTATCCAGGACCTTGGCTCCTGCTGCCCATCGTATTTGGCAGCGTCAGTAGGAGTGGATTTGAACTTTCTGGGTGGCATCGCCTCACGGATCTTGTAGCTTAAACAATCGGCTCCCCTTAGCTCGACGTCGTTCTCCTGGCTCTCATCCGAAGAATCACTGTCATATTCCTCCCTAGCGGCGCGTCGTCGCCTTGCTTTGTCGATTCTGCTCTGGGTGATTTCATCCCGAGCTTCTCTCGCATGATACTTTGAGCCACTAGCTTGCAACATGGTCTTTTCCTACCGCGGGACCAGATTGTCTCCCAATATTGCGAGACTTTCTAGGGCACCTGTGTGAGCTTGAGCCATGGAGCCTTCAGGGCGCTGATTGATGAGATATGCAGCGAGGTTGGCGGTCGCTCCCGCGACGGTTTTTGGTCGTGGCATGCCCGCGGTGTCCGTGGTCATAAAGGACTTGGTCAGATTCGACGTTATTTCTCTGGCGTCATCTTCCGAGAGCCTAGATAGTCTTGAATGGTGCTTGCCTGCCCCTTGAGTACTTCGAGAGGCGCTTCCTTGCATATATTATTTGTCTTGTTGCGGTTTAAAGATTTGAAGATATTAATTATTTGGCATATTATATGAATATTTAAATTCCTCACACTGGAATTCTATATTATTATCTTATGGTAGTATTTTTAACAAGGTACAACCACATTCGCGGGAGCACAGTAGGAAAGAATCGAGGAGTTAATCGTGCTGAGGATGGAGTAGTGTGAGGATGGTGACCGACCGGTAAGTGACCAAATATAGAATTTAAGTACAGATTAAGTGCAGTTAGTGTTAACGGCCCAAGTGAGAGAGTAACGAGTCAAACACAAAGAAAAAGAAAATTGAAAATGAAAAAAAGATAAATGAAAAATGAAAAATGAAACCTTTTATCCCGGTAGGGCTTACGAGCCGAGAGAAAAGGTTCTCCAGTCCAAATCCCTGCATCGCAGCCACGTGGTGGAGTATATGTCCCGGCTGGTAAACGGACCGAGACAAAAGGTTGAAAATTTTGTCCCGCCTTCATTGTTCTAGTTGCCGAGCCGGGACAAAAGATTCTTAAGGATCGAAACTATTAGCCGGTTCTCCACTAGTGGTCACCCCCGCCCCCTGCCGTACAATTCCTGCATCCCATCGAGGCCGCCTTGCCGGCCTCAGAAGTCAACCCCATCAGTGCGCCCTGTCGCGCCTAGCTCTCCGTGCCGGTGTTAATCAGCGCCACCGCTCCCCCGCCTCCCTCCGGCCTATAAAAAGGTCGCGCTCGCATCGTCCCTCCCACACAAACCCTAGCATCTCTCTCCCCAACCCAAGCCGTCACCATCTGAAGAGATGACACCATGTCTGGTCGAGGCCGAGGTCACGGTCGTGGTCGTGGCCGCGACAGAGCTGCATGCTCGCCGTCGCCTGTGATGCTGTCATCATCATCGTCGGATCTGCAGGAAGGGGAGCGGCGAGTGTTGTTCGAGTTCGTCGTCGTCCTCAAGGGCGACCCACACGACATCCAGAGGCTGCCAGACATGTTCGCCGACTTTGTCGCCGGCGACGAGCCGGGCTCGCTTCATGTGCGAGAGGCTGCTTACGGCGGCTGCCGGTGGATTGTGGATCTGACCTACAACGCGCGCGGCAAGATATACCTCCACATCGGCTGGAAGAAGTTCGCGCGCTACCACCACCTCGAAGCCGGCTTCGTGCTCATGTTCTCCTACCTTGGTGAGGGGGACAGGGGCGTCACGGTGTTCGACGAGACGCGCTGCCACCAGCACTACCACGACGACATCACCGAGGAGGACGACGACTGAGTGTTGTTTCTTCGCAGCAAAAATAGGCACATATGTTTTCGGATGTTCTTCCTCGAAAGAACCAACAGGGGCACCGTCACCAGGTGGATTTTCCAGTTAGGGTGACTGGGAGTGCTTGAGAGTGTTCTTTCTTGGAAACGAACACACGAAACCTGCGATGCCAACACTAGTTAGGTTTCGTCATTTTTCAATATTTTATATTTGTGTCAACAATAGTTCAAACTTTGTATTAGTTTGTGGAAAACCATGTTCCAAATTATATCTTCGTGTAAACAATGTTCCCAATTATGTATTAATTTGTGGAATATTTCTTCTCTTTATTCCATTTTCTATGCTTTTATTTGTGATTTTAATTCAAAACATTTATCGAGGCTGCCGGTTTGGGGGCGCCAGTGTGGGGACAACTCCCCCAAATAGAGGATGCAGTGCCAGTATCCTCCATACGGAAGTGCCGACGCCTCGATCGACAACTATTTAGAGGACGCCGGTGGAGATGCTCTAAGAGAAGCTGCCTACGTAATGCTTCTTCATACTACATATTTTCTTTTACGCGGCCATCATCGGGCAAGCTCACCATGATCTGCTATAGCTTTGAAGATATTTACATATCTAATTATTACCACAATAGTTTTTACGAAATCTGAAAACAAAATGACATTCAATCATTACCAGAAGGTCGACATCTATTCCTGTCAGGCCCGCAAATGGCCGACTGTAACAGCGTATTTCCCTGTGTGGCACATTAAAAACCTGTTAGGTTAATAGACTTGTTGTATTACCGGGGACCAAATGCCACAATATATACTACAGGTATATGTGCAAATATGCAGGAAGGTCCCTAACATATGGGGAAACTACAATATACAAATATATACATCTAACATCTCCCCTCAAACTCATGGTGGATCCACAACACTGAGTTTGGAGAGTAAGAAGTCATGCTACGCTCGGGTTTGTGCCTTTGTAAAGAAATCCGCCAATTGTAAATCTGAAAGCACACAATGAAGCGCAGCCACCTGAGCCTGCACCTGAGCACGTGTATAAAAAGCATCAACACCAATATGCTTGAAAAGCTCATGCTTGACCGGATCACGTGCAATACTGATAGCACATGTACTATCAGACAAAATGTAGCGGGTGTCGTAACAGAGACCCCAAAATCTGCAAGCAACCACCGTAATGTCAACACCCGGATTTTTAAGTCCACATGCCTATTATGCCATACATCGCAATCCCACGAATATTGTTTTTGCGAGACATAATAGATTGATATCACAGAACATCATTCATTACAAACCATAATCGTCCTACAAGGGATCACATGATGCAGTCTTACAACATAGGTTGATCTAATGATCAATTACAAAACATACAGCGAAAGAAACGTAGTAGCGGTCCATCTGTTCCACAGGCAACGCTTGACGTCAGGAGTAGTCCTAGTTATCATAGATGTCTTGCTGTCCATCTTTTTGGTACTGATGCTCCTCTTCATAGTCTGGCCATTTGAATAGCTAGGGACAAAGTCATGAGTACTTTAAAGTACTCGCAAACTAATATTATTGGAAGTATTATCAACTATCATAAGGGAGTTCTAAGCTCTAGGTTCATTTGCATAAAGCCAGTTTTATTTCATAAGCACTTAGTAGTAAAAGACTCTTTGTTTGCCTAACTAACTCAAGTGGGAACATTAGTGTTATTCCCACAACTTTGTTGTGATTCAAGTCAAATTCATCTTCAAGTTCAAGTCACCAGTCACATGTCACATTTTGAAAATGGTCTGATGACGGAAGAGTATGGCCTTTCCAATCATCCATAACCGTGGACACGGCTATTCGAATAGTTTTACACTCTGCAGAGGTCGCACACTTTTTCCACAACATTTGCAATAATCCGTCAGGGTTAACTGGCCATGATTTATCACACTCCGTGTGCGGACTACCAACCATAACCTTTCACTTACATACCCTAGTACATGCACCTCTCCCCATGAGCTTGGCCTCCCAGTGAAGACAAACCGTCAGCCTGGGAACTGCACAGGGCTTGGGTAGGACATTCACCTCATTTTCACGTCATTTCACAGTTCAATGGAGGCAGCCTCGGCATAACCCCTATGACGCTGGTTTAGAGGGAACCCATACTAAAGCACATAAATTTCCAGTTAAGCCCTACCCATGATCAGGTATTGTGGGGTACTTTAAAATTGAAATGGTATCGCATCCGAACCCAATCATCAATTTTTGTCAAATTCATCATGTCATTCAAGTCATATTCACCTTCAAAATCTTTCAATAGAATGACTCATCATTCCAAGGTTTTCAAAGTCATTTGTTTCACATTTTCCCATCTAGAGTAGTCAATTTTAGTTTTAGCACTAGCAACTAATCATGAGGGGTGCTAACTAGCTTGTATTTCACTAGGCTAGATTTGATGCTCTTATACTACTCCATATCTAGACCCAGTGAATCATGAATCAAAAATAAACTTTGATAAACCAAAGTCAAAAACTTGGGTTGGGATCATTAAACACAAAGTAATATGTAATGGTGCCTTTCTCTTGTAGAGCTTGGCACTTAGGGTAACTTGCAAGAGTATAGCTTGCATTTGTTGGTGTAGTGATCAAAGTTCTCTTCTTCTTCCTTGTAGAAGTCTTCTTCCTCGTAGCACTCAGTACTAGTGTCTAAAAATGAATACGAGGTACACAATCACCAAACAAATACTTAAGTAAACTAGTAACCATAATAGTTCACACAAGATGACCTATTATCATCACAAGCATCCATACTAGGGTTTTACCTTTATTTACTTTAAAAAGTAATTTCATCTCATTAAAATATTTATTAGGGTTTCTATTTATTTCCTTTGAGGAATAATTTCCTCTCATTGACATTACTAAGATTTAATATCCTCAAATAATAAGTATGAGATCATGTTGACCAAAATCAATACTTCATATTTATTCATTTGGAAAAATGTTTTAAATAAGATACTACCTCTCATACAATTTAAATACTACCTTGGAAATGATTTAATATTCTCAAGTAATAACATATGAGGTCATGAAGACTAAGAGCATCTCCAACAGAGGCTCTAAAATTTGGCGTTGTATACCGGCGATTGGGCGCGCTGTATACCGCTAGCGCGCGTGTTAGCGAAATTGCCCGCGGCAGAGGCTCTATTTTGCAGCGCGCGTTGCTGTGCGAAAAACGCACCTCCGACAGAGGCTCTATTTTGCAGCGCGCGTTGCTGTGCGAAAAACACACCTCCGGCAGAGGCTCTATTTTGCAGCGCGCGCGGCACAAACTGTAATCCGACCGTTCTTTTGAAAATTTAAATCAAGCAAACTATGAAAATTTCATCGAAAATACGAATATATTTAAAAGTTTAATGATACAATGCGACAAACAAACTACTCGTCCGACTCCCAATCGAAGTCCGAGCTGCTCGGAGTCGTCTCCGACACTTGCGTCGTCGTCCACTTGAAGGAGGAGGAGGAGAGGACGATGGTCGACGGTCCTGCGCCGTTCTTCTTTTCCTCCTCCTTCCTCGCCGCCTTCGTGGCCCTCGCCGCCTTCCTCGCCGCGGACTCGGCGTGGCGCTTGTCGCGGGAAGCTTTCTTCTTCGCCTTCGCCGCCGCCTTCTCCTCCTCCTTCTGCTCCTTCTCCGCGTCGCCGTGGCGGCGACGTCCTCGGGGAAGCGGCGCGCCCAATCAAGGCGAAGCGCCTCGTCGCGCTCGGCGATGAGCAGCAGCTGCTCCAGCTCCCGCTGTCGGTGCTGCTCCTCCCGCGTGATCATCGGCGGTGGAGGCGCGAGCATCTTCGCCTGCTCCCGCGTGAACACGTCGTGGAAGTTCATCGCGCGACGGCTCCGTACGCCCGCGCCACCTCGTGCGCCGTGTCGAACGTGCCGAGGCGGATCCATTCCTCGCTGGAACGGATTTCCGTGTCGAATCGGCCGCTCGGCCGCGCCCGAACGCCGTGGTAGCCGGAGGGGGGGCGGCGGCGCGGAGGCATCTTCGCGCGGGGGCGGAGGGGACGACGGCGGAACGGCCGGAGGCGGAGCGGCGCGGGAGGGAGAGAGGCGGGGAGAGAGACGGACGGAGACGAAGACGCGTGGGAGAGATGGCAGTTGGCCGCTTCGCGCGTGTCGTGTTTATAGCGCGCGCGGCAGCGTACGCGGCAGATATCCCGCGCGGGATAGCGCGCGGGCGGCAAAATTTTTAGCGCGCGCCGTTTTCCCGCCTCCGCTAGAGCAGCGCGGCAGCGCCCGCGCGCGGCAAACCGGCGGTTTTTTTGCCGCGCGGGGCTTTTACAGCACCTGTTGGAGATGCTCTAATATCACCACCTCACCTTGAATTACTTGTGAAAGTGATTTAAATGAGATGATACACCTCATAGGTTTGAAATACTAAATTTGAAATAATTTAAATGAGCTAGAAATGACTACATAGCCATTATTTGATTCTAGCCCATGATCGTATGAAACAACTATGTCATATTTTTACATATTCAGATAGACAATATGAAATTTGATTTTTGAGAGTTCATGGTTGATTCTATAAAAATGTTTGAAGTTGGAAAAGGTTCTGACTTGTTATTTTTCTTGTCAGTGAGCTATAACGAACTAGGGTGTGAGACCAGTGGGGTTGGATAGAGAATTTCACAAGTTTTCCAGATATATAAAATTTATCAAATTTGGCTCAGTGCATATTTTCCTATTTAATTTTTAAGTGGACAGTAGTATTGAATTTCATTGAAATGAAATAATTCGAATTTGAATTACATGGGCTTGGCGGAAAAGGAATTGGGCCGGCCCAGCTACGCGCTAGTGCGCAGTGGGCTTCCTGACAGGGAGGGCCCCACCTATCAGCAGGGTTTAAACCCGAAACGGTATGAATTAAACTGGGACGCACGATTAGAACACGATCCGACGGGCGAGAGGCGTCGTCGTCTCCGGCGAGACCTTACCCTGGCCGCAACGGTGGTGGGGGGTCGGCGGCTTACTAGTGATCCGGCGAGGCTCGGCGTTGACGCTGCTGGACGTTGTCGACGACGGCGAGGCGAACGGTGGTCGAGGGAGCGGCTGGGGTGGACGGAATCATCGGCGCCGTCTTGCTACTGCCGCGGCGGTCGTCGATGAAATTCCGGCGAGGGAGAGGAGAATGTGGAGGGGAGAGAGGTCGAGGAGGCTAAGTGATGCGAGAGGAGTGGAGTGGTGTGGAGAGATAGCTCGGGGGAGGCCCCCTTTTATAGCGGGCGAGTGAGGGCGGAGGGCACCGGCGGGTTGCTCACGGCGTCGAGGCTACAGTGGCGGAGGGAGTTGGGCGAGGGCAGGGGACTATTCCTGAGGTCAGGGCGGGCACGGCGCGCATCATGGCATGGAAAAAGGTGGACGGGCACGTGCGGGCGATCGTCATGTTCTGGCGTGCCCGTGGCGGAGGACGTCTATGATGGCGTCGGCGACAGTACTTGAGCGGGGAGATGGGGGTGTCTGGGAGTTTCCTGGTACGGTGGCGAGGCTCCGTGCATGTCAACACCTGGATTTTTAAGTCATGATGTCTATTATGTCATGCATCACAATCCCATGAATATTGTTTTTGCGAGACATAATAAATTGATATCACAAAACATCATTCATTACAAACCATAATCGTCTTACAACAAGGGATCACATGATCCAGTATTACAACATAGTGAATCTAGAGATCCTATTACAAAACACACAGCGTAAGAAACGTAGTAGCGGTCCATCTGTTCCACAGGCAACGCTTGACGTCAGGAGTAGTCCTAGTTATCATATACGTCCTGCTGTCCATCTTCATGGTATTGGTTCTCCTCTTCATAGTCTGGCCATTTGAATAGCCAGGGACAAAGCCATGAGTACTTTAAAGTACTCGCAAACTAATACTAATGTAAGCACTATCAACTATAGTAAGGGGGTTCTAACCTCTTGGTTTATTTGCATAAAGCCAGTTTTATTTCATAAGCATTTAGTATTAAAAGACTCTTTCATTGCCTAACTAACTCAAGTGGGAACATTAGTGTCATTCCCACAACTCTTGGGTGATCAAGTCAATTTCACCTTTCAAGTTCAAGTCACAAGTCACCAGTCCTATGTCAACTTTTGAAAAGTTCTGATGACGGAACAGTATGGCCTTTCCAATCGTCCATAACCGTGGACACGGCTATTCGAATAGTTTTACACTTTGCAGAGGTCGCACACTTTTGCCACAACATTTGCAATAATCCGACAGGGTTAGCTGGCCCTGATTTATCACACTCCGTGTGCGGACTACCAACCATAAACTTTCACTTACATACCCTGCTACAGGCACCTCTCCCCATGAGCTTGGCCTCCCAGTGAAGACAAACCGTCAGCCTGGGAACTGCACAGGGCTTGGGTAGGACATTCACCTCATTTTCACGTCATTTCACATTTCAATGGAGGCAGCCTCGGCATAACCCCTATGATGCTTGTTTAGAGGGAACCCATACTAAAGCACATAAATTTCTAGTTAAGCCCTACCCATGATCGGTATTGTGGGGGTACTTTAAAATTGGAATGGTATCGCATCCGAACCCAAAAATCAATTTTTGTAAAGTTCACCATGTCATTCACAAGTGTAACATCCCAAATTTTAAAACAAAGAGAAAATGAATTTGTCTTTTTCCAAAAATGAGAACCAACAAATTTTTTTTATTAAATAAGAACTATGCATAGTGCTTATGCTTGATAATTGTGTGGGTGCCAAAATTCTTATGTGAACTACTTTGAAATATTCTTAAACCCTAAACCTCACCCTTCTTTTTCATCCTCCAAAAGAAAACAAAATAAAAATGTTTTATTTTAAAAAGAAAGGCATAAGGAAGCCTATGGCTATTTTTGCAAATGGTGAACAAGGCCATGTCTACCTTGTGTAGATGGTTTGTAATACCTCAACAAACCTAACCTAGGGCTTACCAACTAAATCCTTTGTGAAATAAAAAGAAAAATAACAAAAGTGCATAGAGGCATATGTGGTACATAGCCATAATGCCAAATCTTTCCCTATGCCCTCATACCCTACCCAAATGGTTTGAAATTTGTTTCAAACTCAATCTAACCCTAAATAGACCCTAACACATGCCCATTTTGATCAAGGGAACCAAAATAGAAAAATAAGAAAAAGTGCAATTCAACACACATGTGCTTATGGCCATTTTTGAAAATCTTCACCCTAGACCATTTTGGCTTGCACCATTAGTTGTATTAAGTTATTAAACACTTATAACCACTTTTGGAATCAAATAAACTCAAATCAAATCAAATTTGAAATCAAATTGTGCTCACATGCACTAATGGTCAAATCTGCCATTTTTAATCTGATCACTACTTTGAGCCTCTGTATTTAGAGATTTTCAAACCAAAAACTTCCAACCCTTTGCACCTCATCCAAGTACACATCAAGGTGAACAACTTTGGTAAAGACCACCCATGCAAAATCATCCTAGATCAGAAGTTATGGTCAAGCCAAGATGAGACTTTGAAGCAAAACTAAGATCATCCCATTTTGAAATTTTTGCAAATCTTTTATTTTTAAAATGCCACCACCACCAATGTGTGTCTCTGATCATGTGAAACAAGTCCAACCAAGCCATTTTCAAAATTTTCAAATTACATTGCATGAGTGAACGGATCGTAGCGAACAAGCGGGGGGGGGTGAATGGCGCTACGGCAAATTTTAGTCTTTTTATAGTTTTATGCAACGGAAGGTAAAGGTGTGACTTTTAGCAATGGGGGTGATCCTACAATGAAGCTAGAACATGTGCAACATGTAAAGGAATCAACAAGATAACAAAAGTGAGGAGCGAGACAACCGGGGGGACGCGAGGCGAGTTGAGGTTTGTTTCCTGCAGTTCCCTCCACTAAAGGAGGTACGTCTGCGTTGAGGAGGTGCTAGTCTCACACAAGAGACTAGGCGGCCACACCACGAAGGAAGGCCTCACCCTCTTCCTCGAGAGAGCTCCACGGAGGTGCTCTCCCTCTTCCACTAAGGCACCGGTCGAGGCGGTGATTCCTTCACAAGGTTGGGGCGAGCTCCACACACACAAGGATGCTCCCAACACCCTATGGAGCTAGTACATCACCAAGCTAGACTCCATAGCTGCACATCTCCAATGCTACACCATAGGAACCCATCACCAATGCTCCACCATAGGAACTCTTCCAATGCTCCACCAAGAAACTCTCCAAGGCTCCACCAAGAAACTCTCCAAGGCTCCACCAAAGGAACTCCCCAATGATCCACCAAAGGAACTCTTCTCCAAGATCCACCAAAGGAACCCTACCACCAAGATCCACTAAGGAATAGCTAGTATTTGTGAAATCTCTCTTGGTAGAATGATACGTCTCCGACGTATCGATAATTTCTTATGTTCCATGCCACATTATTGATGTTATCTACATGTTTTATGCACACTTTATGTCATATTCGTGCATTTTCTGGAACTAACCTATTAACAAGATGCCGAAGTGCCAGTTGCTGTTTTCTGCTATTTTTGGTTTCAGAAATCCTAGTAAGGAAATATTCTCGGAATTGGACGAAATCAAAGCCCAGGGGCCTATTTTTCCACGAAGCTTCCAGAAGTCCGAAGACGAGACGAAGAGGGGCCACGGGGTGGCCAAACCCTAGGGCGGCGCGGCCCCCCCTTGGCCGCGCCGGCCTATGGTGTGGGCCCCCCGTGCCGCCTCTTGACTTGCCCTTCCGCCTACTTAAAGCCTCCGTGACGAAACCCCCAGTACCGAGAGCCACGATACGGAAAACCTTCCAGAGACGCCGCCAACGCCGATCCCATCTCGGGGGATCCAGGAGATCGCCTCCGGCACCCTGCCGGAGAGGGGAATCATCTCCCGGAGGACTCTACGCCGCCATGGTCGCCTCCGGTGTGATGTGTGAGTAGTCTACCCCTGGACTATGGGTCCATAGCAGTAGCTAGATGGTTGTCTTCTCCCCATTGTGCTATCATTGTCGGATCTTGTGAGCTGCCTAACATGATCAAGATCATCTATCCGTAATTCTATATGTTGCGTTTGTTGGGATCCGATGAATAGAGAATACTTGTTATGTTGATTATCAAAGTTATATCTACGTGTTGTTTATGATCTTGCATGCTTTCCGTTACTAGTAGATGCTCTGGCCAAGTAGATGCTTGTAACTCCAAGAGGGAGTACTTATGCTCGATAGTGGGTTCATGCCCGCATTGACACCGGGACAAGTGACGTAAAGTTCTAAGGTTGTGTTGTGCTGTTGCCACTAGGGATAAAACATTGATGCTATGTCTAAGGATGTAGTTGTTGATTACATTACGCACCATACTTAATGCAATTGTCCGTTGCTTTGCAACTTAATACTGGAGGGGGTTCGGATGATAACCTCGAAGGTGGACTTTTTAGGCATAGATGCAGTTGGATGGCGGTCTATGTACTTTGTCGTAATGCCCAATTAAATCTCACTATACTCATCATGATATGTATGTGCATTGTCATGCTCTCTTTATTTGTCAATTGCCCAACTGTAATTTGTTCACCCAACATGCTGTTTGTCTTATGGGAGAGACACCTCTAGTGAACTGTGGACCCCGATCCAATTCTCTTTACTGAAATACAATCTACTGCAATACTTGTTCTACTGTTTTATGCAAACAATCATCTTCCACACAATACGGTTAATCCTTTGTTACAGCAAGCCGGTGAGATTGACAACCTCACTGTTTCGTTGGGGCAAAGTACTTTGGTTGTGTTGTGCAGGTTCCACGTTGGCGCCGGAATCCCCGGTGTTGCGCCGCACTACATCCCGCCGCCATCAACCTTCAACGTGCTTCTTGACTCCTACTGGTTCGATAAACCTTGGTTTCTTACTGAGGGAAACTTGCTGCTGTACACATCACACCTTCCACTTGGGGTTCCCAACGAGCGTGTGCTTTACGCGTCATCAAGCTAGATTTCTGGCGCCGTTGCCGGGGAGATCAAGACACGCTGCAAGGGGAGTCTCCACTTCTCAATCTCTTTACTTTGTTTTTGTCTTGCTTAGTTTTATTTACTACTTTGTTTGCTGCACTAAATCAAAATACAAAAAAATTAGTTGCTAGTTTTACTTTATTTGCTATCTTGTTTGCTATATCAAAAACACAAAAAAATTAGTTACTTGTTTTACTTTACTTAATATCATGCATGTTTTTATTTCACTAGTTAAGCATAATGGAAAACAACAAAAATATGAGAGATCTTTATGAACTTTATCTTGAATTAGGACATGATGTGTTTGAAGAGAGAATTAAAAAACCCATGGAACTTTATATGCATGCTAATGGGAATGTTATTACTATGGATGCTTTGAACACCATTGTTGCTAATGCTATGGAAAATTCTAAGCTTGGGGAAGCTGGCTCTGATGAGCATGATCTTTTTAGTCCCCCAAGCATTGAGGAGAAAATTTTCTTTTATGATTACAATATGCCTCCTATATATGATGATAGCCACTTTGTTGAATTTGCTCCCACTACAACTAATAAAATTGATTATGCTTACGTGGAGAGTAATAATTTTATGCATGAGACTCATGATAAGAATGCTTTATGTGATAGTTACATTGCTGAGTTTGCTCATGATGCTACTCAAAATTATTATGAGAGAGGAAAATATGGTTGTAGAAATTTTCATGTTACTAAAACACCTCTCTATGTGCTGAAATTTTTGAAGCTACACTTGTTTTATCTTCCTATGCTTGTTACTTTGCTCTTCATGAACTTGTTTATTTACAAGATTCCTATGCATAGGAAGCATTTTAGACTTAAATGTGTTTTGAATTTGCCTCTTGGTGCTCTCTTTTGCTTCAAATACTATTTCTTGCGAGTGCATCATTAAAATTGCTGAGCCCATCTTAATGGCTATAAAGAAAGAACTTCTTGGGAGATAACCCATGTGTTTTTACCTACAGTACTTTGTTTTTATTTTGTGTCTTGGAAGTTGTTTACTACTGTAGCAACCTCTCCTTATCTTAGTTTTGTGTTTTGTTGTGCCAAGTTAAGCCGTTGATAGAAAAGTAAGTACTAGATTTGGATTACTGCACAGTTCCAGATTTCTTTGCTGTCACGAATCTGGGTCCACCTCCCTGTAGGTAGCTCAGAAAATTAAGCCAATTTACGTGCATGATCCTCAGATATGTACGCAACTTTCATTCGATTTGAGCATTTTCATCTGAGCAAGTCTGGTGCCATTTTAAAATTCGTCAATACGAACTGTTCTGTTTTGACAGATTCTGCCTTTTATTTCGCATTGCCTCTTTTGCTATGTTGGATGAATTTCTTTGATCCACTAATGTCCAGTAGCATTATGCAATGTCCAGAAGTATTAAGAATGATTGTGTCACCTCTGAATATGTCAATTTATATTGTGCACTAACCCTCTAATGAGTTGTTTCGAGTTTGGTGTGGAGGAAGTTTTCAAGGATCAAGAGAGGAGTATGATGCAACATGATCAAGGAGAGTGAAAGCTCTAAGCTTGGGGATGCCCCGGTGGTTCACCCCTGCATATATTAAGAAGACTCAAGCGTCTAAGCTTGGGGATGCCCAAGGCATCCCCTTCTTCATCGACAACATTATCAGGTTCCTCCCCCGAAACTATATTTTTATTCCATCACATCTTATGTGCTTTTTCTTGGAGCGTCGGTTTGTTTTTGTTTTTTGTTTTGTTTGAATAAAATGGATCCTAGCATTCACTTTATGGGAGAGAGACACGCTCCGCTGTAGCATATGGACAAGTATGTCCTTGGTTTCTACTCATAGTATTCATGGCGAAGTTTCTCCTTCGTTAAATTGTTATATGGTTGGAATTGGAAAATGATACATGTAGTAATTGCTATAAATGTCTTGGGTAATGTGATACTTGGCAATTGTTGTGCTCATGTTTAAGCTCTTGCATCATATGCTTTGCACCCATTAATGAAGAAATACATAGAGCATGCAAAAATTTGGTTTGCATATTTGGTTTCTCTAAGGTCTGGATAATTTCTAGTATTGAGTTTGAACAACAAGGAAGACGGTGTAGAGTCTTATAATGTTTTCAATATGTCTTTTATGTGAGTTTTGCTGCACCGGTTCATCCTTGTGTTTGTTTCAAATAAGCCTTGCTAGCCTAAACCTTGTATCGAGAGGGAATACTTCTCATGCATCCAAAATACTTGAGCCAGCCACTATGCCATTTGTGTCCACCATACCTACCTACTACATGGTATTTTCCGCCATTCCAAAGTAAATTGCTTGAGTGCTACCTTTAAAATTCCATCATTCACCTTTGCAATATATAGCTCATGGGACAAATAGCTTAAAAACTATTGTGGTATTGAATATGTAATTATGCACTTTATCTCTTATTAAGTTGCTTGTTGTGCGATAACCATGTTTACTCGGGGACGCCATCAACTTTTCATTGTTGAATTTCATGTGAGTTGCTATGCATGTTCGTCTTGTCTCGAAGTAAGGGCGATCTACACTGAGTTGAATGGTTTGAGCATGCATATTGTTAGAGAAGAACATTGGGCCGCTAACTAAAGCCATGATCCATGGTGGAAGTTTCAGTTTTGGACAAACATCCTCAAATCTCTAATGAGAAAAGAATTAATTGTTGTTGAATGCTTAAAGCATTAAAAGAGGAGTCCATTATCTGTTGTCTATGTTGTCCCGGTATGGATGTCTAAGTTGAGAATAATCAAAAGCGAGAAATCCAAATGCGAGCTTTCTCCTTAGACCTTTGTACGAGCGGCATAGAGGTACCCCTTTGTGATACTTGGTTAAAGCATATGTATTGCGGTGATAATCCAGGTAGTCCAAGCTAATTAGGACAAGGTGCGGGCACTATTGGTACACTATGCATGAGGCTTGCAACTTATAAGATATAATTTACATGATGCATATGCTTTATTACTACCGTTGACAAAATTGTTTCATGTTTTCAAAATCAAAGCTCTAGCACAAATATAGCAATCGATGCTTTTCCTCTATGGAGGACCATTCTTTTACTTTCAATGTTGAGTCAGTTCACCTATTTCTCTCCACCTCAAGAAGCAAACACTTGTGTGAACTGTGCATTGATTCCTACATACTTGCTTATTGCACTTATTATATTACTCTATGTTGACAATATCCATGAGATATATATGTTACAAGTTGAAAGCAACCGCTGAAACTTAATCTTCTTTTGTGTTGCTTCAATGCCTTTACTTTGAATTATTGCTTTATGAGTTAACTCTTATGCAAGACTTATTGATGCTTGTCTTGAAGTGCTATTCATGAAAAGTCTTTGCTTTATGATTCACTTGTTTACTCATGTCATATACATTGTTTTGATCGCTGCATTCACTACATATGCTTTACAAATAGTATGATCAAGATTATGATGGCATGTCAGTCCAGAAATTATCTGTGTTATCGTTTTACCTGCTCGGGACGAGCAGAACTAAGCTTGGGGATGCTGATACGTCTCCGACGTATCGATAATTTCTTATGTTCCATGCCACATTATTGATGTTATCTACATGTTTTATGCACACTTTATGTCATATTCGTGCATTTTCCGGAACTAACCTATTAACAAGATGCCGAAGTGCCGCTTGTCTGTTTTCTGCTATTTTTGGTTTCAGAAATCCTAGTAAGGAAATATGCTCGGAATTGGACGAAATCAAAGCCCAGGGGCCTATTTTTGCATGAAGCTTCCAGAAGTCCGAAGACGAGACGAAGAGGGGCCACGGGGTGGCCAAACCCTAGGGCGGCGCGGCCCCCCCCCTTGGCCGCGCCGGCCTATGGTGTGGGCCCCCCGTGCCGCCTCTTGACTTGCCCTTCCGCCTACTTAAAGCCTCCGTGACGAAACCCCCAGTACCGAGAGCCACGATACGGAAAACCTTCCAGAGACGCCGCCAACGCCGATCCCATCTCGGGGGATCCAGGAGATCGCCTCCGGCACCCTGCCGGAGAGGGGAATCATCTCCCCGAGGACTCTACGCCGCCATGGTCGCCTCCGGTGTGATGTGTGAGTAGTCTACCCCTGGACTATGGGTCCATAGCAGTAGCTAGATGGTTGTCTTCTCCCCATTGTGCTATCATTGTCGGATCTTGTGAGCTGCCTAACATGATCAAGATCATCTATCCGTAATTCTATATGTTGCGTTTGTTGGGATCCGATGAATAGAGAATACTTGTTATGTTGATTATCAAAGTTATATCTACGTGTTGTTTATGATCTTGCATGCTTTCCGTTACTAGTAGATGCTCTGGCCAAGTAGATGCTTGTAACTCCAAGAGGGAGTACTTATGCTCGATAGTGGGTTCATGCCCGCATTGACACCTGGGACAAGTGACGAAAGTTCTAAGGTTGTGTTGTGCTGTTGCCACTAGGGATAAAACATTGATGCTATGTCTAAGGATGTAGTTGTTGATTACATTACGCACCATACTTAATGCAATTGTCCGTTGCTTTGCAACTTAATACCGGAGGGGGTTCGGATGATAACTCGAAGGTGGACTTTTTAGGCATAGATGCAGTTGGATGGCGGTCTATGTACTTTGTCGTAATGCCCAATTAAATCTCACTATACTCATCATGATATGTATGTGCATTGTCATGCTCTCTTTATTTGTCAATTGCCCAACTGTAATTTGTTCACCCAACATGCTGTTTGTCTTATGGGAGAGACACCTCTAGTGAACTGTGGACCCCGATCCAATTCTCTTTACTGAAATACAATCTACTGCAATACTTGTTCTACTGTTTTATGCAAACAATCATCTTCCACACAATACGGTTAATCCTTTGTTACAGCAAGCCGGTGAGATTGACAACCTCACTGTTTCGTTGGGGCAAAGTACTTTGGTTGTGTTGTGCAGGTTCCACGTTGGCGCCGGAATCCCTGGTGTTGCGCCGCACTACATCCCGCCGCCATCAACCTTCAACGTGCTTCTTGACTCCTACTGGTTCGATAAACCTTGGTTTCTTACTGAGGGAAACTTGCTGCTGTACACATCACACCTTCCACTTGGGGTTCCCAACGAGCGTGTGCTTTACGCGTCATCATAGAACTATAGATCGGGGTCTCCTCCACCTGTCCTCAAAATTAGGGCAAGATTGGTTGGAGGGGGAAGGAGATCCACAAGGATTAAGCTCAGCAACAATGGAGGAGAGAGAAGGGGAAGAGATAAAATCGGGTGGGGTAGAAGGGGCCCTTAAATAGGCTCCTCCAAATCCAACCGTTATACAAAGTTTTGGCCTAAGCGGTACTACCGCTTTGGGGCAAGCGGTACTACCGCCCTGAGTTCGAAATCACCCCAGATCTGGTCAAAGGACGCAGAGTGGTACTACCGCCCGCGGTACCGCTCGTGGTACCGCAATAGGGTCCAGACCTTACTGGATCCAGAGCGGTACCAGGGCGGTACCGAAGCGGTACGACCGTAACTCGTTATAGTACCTCAAGCGGTACCTTGAGCGGTACTACCGCTCGTGAGCGGTACTACCGCCCCAGGTACTGCAGGGGTACCGCAACTTGTTCTGGGGGACGAATTTAGCGCAGAACTCAGAGCGGTACCGAGGGCGGTACCTATAGGGGTAGCCGTACTACCGCTACAGGTACCGGTAGTACCGGCCTGGCTAAAACTGGTTTTCTTTCCTTTTTCTCTCCAACTTTGTTACCTCGCTAAACGCACACAAAACCGGAAAACCTATCAACTACGCTTCAGTCTTCTGATCTTGACGCGTCCGGCGAGGTCACCGTGTACTTGCAAATCTAACAATGATACTCATGGCACACGGTGAGATTACTCAAGTGTTGTCATCAAACACACAAAACGTGGGGTATGAATTTTGCTCTTACAATCTCTCCCTTTTTGGTGTTTGATGACAACACAAGAGTTGACAATAACATATGATATTATGATGAGAACATTAGATTTGCAAAAACTAGACGGAGCTCCCCCTACACATGTGCATATCATGAATATGTATTTGAATACAAATACACATGTTATAGAGACATCACTCCCCCTAGTTTTTACAAACCAAGCACATATGCAACATAGATAGATGACATGTTCAAGAGGCATATGCACAATATGGAGGCAACATGAGATCATATACGGAGATTTGGGTGAAGTTATCATACCATAGCCTTGAGAATACCCAAACTCACAATAGAATGCCTCCATGGGGTTGTTGATGTAGCCGAGAGACAAGATAAGCAACTAGAACCAAACGGCTACAAACAACAAAGGTCTCCATCCACCTAGGAACTTCTCCCCCTTTGGCATCAGAACACCAAAAAGGAGGGGAACGAAAGTAGAGAGATGGAGAAAAAGAACATACAACCAAGCTTGCAAAAATCACGAGAAAACAAGCTTGGAGGAGGTTCTCAAAAACAAAAAGAAGAAAGCAAAGAAGAAAGACAAAACAAGGTCACGAAGAACCGAAAAACCCGCAAAGAGGGGGTGTTGGTGGCCGAAGCCACCGTGTAAGAGTATAGTAGTTGTGAGGTCGCGTAGATGTATCTAGGACTCACGGACTACAACTCAACATGAAGCTCATAAGTCACTTCATTGACAAATAGCAAATGTTTTGGATTTCTTTATGCATTATGGGGGGAGTGATAGCTCAATGGATTTAAACCGCACTCCCCCTATGTCCATGCGTGCCTTTCATCTAGATATGACGGTAAGATTGGTATGTGCGCACGACGGTCAAGCAAAGTTCGACGGATCAATGACGTTTAGCTCATGCCTCAACTCAATAAAGCGCTTCTCATCCAAGGGCTTCGTGAAGATGTCCACCAATTGCTCCTTGGTGCCAATATAGGATAGTACAATATCTCCGCGAGCAATGTGGTCCCGAATGAAGTGGTTCCGTATCTCGATGTGCTTCGTCTTGCCATGAAGAACCGGATTGTAGGCGATCTTGATTGCGCTCTCATTGTCGCACAAAAGAGGCACCTTGCTATACTCGAGTCCATAGTCCCGCAAGGTTTGCCTCATCCATAAGATTTGAGCACAACTACTTGCCGCGGCAATATACTCGGCTTCCGCGGTGGAGACGGAGACACAATTTTGCTTCTTCGAGGACCAACACACCAAAGATCTTCCAAGAAAGTGACATGTGATAACCCACAAGTATAGGGGATCGCAGCAGTCTTCGAGGGAAGTAAAACCCAAATTTATTGATTCGACACAAGGGGAGGTAAAGAATACTTATAAGCCTTAACAACTGAGTTGTCAATTCAGCCGCACCAGGAAAAGCACTAGTAACAGGGGTGATGTGAAAGTAGCAGTGATATGAGAGCAATAGTAACAGTAACACAGCAACAATAATAGTAACACAGAGGCGATGGCACCGGAAAATAATTGATACTACTTCCAATGACAT
>NC_061510.1:380784926-380801352 GCF_022539505.1 Lolium rigidum
GAAATTATGGATACGTTGGAGACGTATCAACATGCTCCGGAGGTAGACTTCCTATCAATCTTGTCGCCCGCCCAATCGGAGTCGGTGAAACCAACCAAAGCAAAGTCCGTGTCCCTTGGGTACCATAGTCCGAAGTGTGGGGTATCAACTAAATATCGAAAGATCCTCTTGACCGCCACAAGGTGGCTTTCCTTCGGACTTGCTTGAAACCGTGCACACATACCAACGCTCAACATGATATCCGGGCGAGAGGCACAAAGGTAGAGAAGCGAACCTATCATCGAACAGTAGAGCTTGGTATCCACCGCCTTGCCGCCCTCGTCAAGAGTGAGTTGACACTTGAGTTGCATCGGAGTTCCGATCCCCTTGGCGTCCTTCATATCAAAGCGCTTGAGCATGTCTTGGAGGTTCTTCGCTTGATTGATGAAGGTGCCTTGTCGCATTTGCTTGATCTCGAACCCGAGGAAGTACTTGAGTTCACCCATCATTGACATCTCAAACCTATTTGTCATCAACATAGCAAACTCATCGTTGAATTTTGTGTTAGTAGAGCGAAATATGATGTCATCTACATAGAGTTGGCATACGAAAAGCTCCCCATTGACCTTCTTAGTAAAAAGAGTGGGATCGATTTTCCCACTTGGAAACCACGGTCTTCAAGCAACTCCTTGAGATGCTCATACCAAGCTCTAGGAGCTTGTTTGAGACAATATAGGGCCTTTTTGAGCTTGAAGACATGGTCCGGGAAATGGGGATCCTCGAACCCCGGGGGTTGCTTCACATATACTTCCTCATGTAGAGGACCATTAAGAAAAGCATTCTTAACATCCATTCGTTGCAACTTAAAGCCATGATGTGAGGCAAAGGCCAAAAGGATACGGATGGACTCGAGCGTTGCAACGGGTGCAAAGGTTTCACCAAAGTCCACGCCTTCGACTTGAGAATAGCCTTGTGCCACCAATCTTGCTTTGTTGCGGATGACCGTGCCACTTTCATCTTGCTTGTTCTTGAAGATCCACTTGGTGCCGATAACATTGAGGCAATGATCGGGTAGCTTCATGAGAGTCCATACATCATTCCTCTTGAAGTTGTTGAGTTCCTCTTGCATTGCATTCAACCAATCGGGATCATTAATAGCATCATCAACTTTGAGTGGTTCCACCCTAGAGACAAAGGCATGGTGTGCACAAAAGTTTGCAAGTTTCCTCCGAGTGGTGACATTTCTCTTTAGATCACCAATGATGTTTTGCAAGGAATGAGACTTGAGACGCAAGTGTCTTGGAGTAGAATCTTCACGGCGAGTGTCGGCTTGAGGAGATAGATCTTGTGAGTCCTCTTGGCCTTCATCACGGTTTAGGTCCTCACCTTGACCTCCATTGTCGTTGAAAGAGGCAACATGGTCATGAGATCCGGATGGTTCGGGGGTATAGGGAGTATTATTGTCCATGAAGACTCTCCCCGAACCACTCGGAGAAGAACTTGAAGCTTGACCTTGGTCACTTGATGTTAGGTGTTGAGGTAGACGAGCTTGCGGTGTATGTTGTTCTTGAGCTTGTTGAGGTGAACTTGGACTCGATTGTTGTTGTAGATGTCGAGGTTGATCTTGAGGTTGAGGTTGAACTTGAGGTTGGTGTAGAGGTTGGCTTGCATTTGTTAGATCAACGGAAGAAGCTTGGCCTTGTGGTGTAGATGGCTCCACTTGGGTGGAACTTGGTCCTTCCCCGGTACTCATAGAAGGTAGCGTTTGAGGTAGGCGAATGCCCACACTCATCCTTCCTATGGTATCCGGGGAATTGCATCTCCTTTCTCACAAGAAGCACTTCGCTCCTCCAAAGATCTATCATCTTCATCGAACGTCACATCACAAGATTCTACAACACGTCCACTTGACTTGTTGAAGACTCTATAGGCGTGAGAATCCGTAGCATAGCCAACAAAAATTCCTTCTTGAGCTCTTGAATCAAACTTGGATAGGCGTGTGTCCTTGATAAGTATGTAGCATTTGCATCCGAAGACCTTGAAGTATGACACATTAGGCTTGTTGCCGGTGAGGATCTCATATGGTGTCTTCTCAAGACCTTTGCGAAGATAGAGGCGATTAGTAGCATGGCAAGCGGTAGAGACAGCTTCCGCCCAAAAATTGTAGTTGGACTTGTATTCCATCATCATGGTTCGAGCGGCTTCGATCAAGGTTTGATTCTTCCTTTCGGCGACCCCATTTTGTTGGGGAGTATATGGCGTGGAGTATTGGTGTTCGATTCCTTCCTCGCCGAGAAAGTCATCCAACGTGTAGTTCTTGAACTCCGTTCCATTGTCGCTCCTTATTGCGAGAATCTTGTTGTCGTACTTGCGTTGAACTTGGTTGGCAAACTCCATCATGGTCCGTTGAGTCTCACTCTTGTACTTGAAGAAGAATACCCAACAATGGTCCGTTGAACGGCATCGCACTCGCCAGCACTAACCCGACCACCCTCGTCCTCGCCATCATGCCCTCGAGCACCACCAGGATTCTAGCAAACCTACGCGACCCCTACCCTGCCCCTTCACCGCTCCAGGCGGCCGCGCCATGCTCGACCTCGCAGCACCCCCTCGGCACTCCTCGCCATCTATAAAAGGAGCACGCCTGCGCCTATTTCTTCCATCTCACCTCGCTCCCCTCTCCCTCCTGATCCTCCCTGACCACCTCGCCTCGCCAATTACACCCTCCGCCGCCGGAATTCGATCGGAGCCGCCGCGCCAGTAGCTCAGCAACATCGTCGATTTCGTCCACCCCTGCCGCTCCCTCGACCACCGATCGCCTCGCCGTCGTCGACCACGTCGAACACCGCCGACGCCCATCCTCGCCGGAGCCTAGGATCACCGCCGACCCCCTACCTCCGTCGTGCCAGTGCTCACCTCTTGTCGATGACGACGGCGACGATCGACCGTCGGATCGTCATCTAATCCAGTGGCTCACATTAAAAGGTACCGCTTCGGGTTTTACAGCTCGCTTACACGCATGCCCCACCTGTCAGGCGGCCTTCCGCGTGAGTAACACTGCTGGGCCAGCCCATTCGGTTTCTCTCTATTCGGCCCATCTTATTTCCCACGCGAGCCCACACTTTTGAATTTGGAATTTCAAATTGAATCCAAAAACCTTGCAGATACATTTTTAAATTTAATAACTCCCAATCGGCTAAACCAAATTTTACAAATCTTATATATTTGGAAAGCTTATGAAAAGCTCTATCCAACCACACTGGATTCAAATCCATATCTATTGTAGAATTGGAATAGTGAAAATAACAAGTCATAAGGTTTTTCAACTTCAAATAAATTTATAAAATCAACCATAATAAATTTTGAGGTGATTCAAATTCTCATAATTCACATTTCAAAAACTCTAATTGTTTATGCAAAAATATAACATAGTTGTTTCATATGATCATGGACTAGAATAAAAAATGGGCTATGTAGTCAATACTAGCTCATTTAAATTATTTTCAAAATCCAAGATTTCAAATCTATGAGGTGTAGAACCTCATTTAAATCATCTTCCCAAGTAGTATGAAGTAATGTGATGATCTTAGTTACATGGTCTCATACTTGCTCACTTGTGGAACTTAAATCAAAGTAGTATTTAAATCACATGAGATGATGAATCTCATTTAAATCATGTTTCTCAAATGATAAGTGTGAAGTGTTGACCTTGGTCAACATGTGATCATACCTTGTTATTTTAAGAGATTAAATCTTAAAAAGATTCAATGAGAGGAAATTATTTCTCCAAAGAACTAAAGAGAAACCCTAATTCAATAAGAAGAGTTGTTTTCTAAACACTAAAGAAGAAACCCTAGTCTAATGTTGAGTAATGTAGATGATGATGCTAGATCCTCTTGAGTGAGCCATTAAGGCTACTTAAGTCTACTTAAGTGTGGTTTGGTGATTGTATCCTCGTATTCGTTTATAGACGCTAGTACCGGAGACTATCAAGAGGAGGAGGTATTCTACCAAGAAGAAGAAGAGAACTTTGATCACTACCCCAACCAAGGCAAGCTAATATTCTTGCAAGTGCAAAGCTCTCTTGAGCAAGGCACCAATCCATTTTACTTTATGTTCAATGATCCCATCCCAAGTTTATTTTTACTTTACAAGTTTTCTGCTTGGTTTATTTAAAGCTTACTCTTATAGTTAACTTTGGTCTAAGTATAGAGTAGAGCAAGAGTATCAAACTTAGCCTAAGAAGCTTATGAGCAAAGAAGCACCCCTCATGACTAGTGCTAGTGCTAACAAATAAAAGTGACTACTCTAGATAGGAACTTGTGATTGTGAACTGAAATTGAAACCTTGGAATGATGAGTCATCCCATTGAAAGAGCTTTGAAGGTGAATATGACTGGAATGATATGGTGAACTTTGATAAAAAAACTGATGTTAGGTTTGGATGCGATACCTTTCCAATTATTTAGTACCCCCACAATACCTGATTATGGGTAGGGCTTAACTGGAAGTTTATGCATCTTAGTATGGGTTCCCTCTGAACAAGTATCATAGGGGTTATGCCGAGGCTGCCTCCGTTGAAAGTGAAATGATGTGAATTGAGGTGAATGTACGGCCCAAGCCCTGTGCAGTTCCCAGGCTGACGGTTTGTCTTCACTGGGAGGCCAAGCTCATGGGGAGAGGTGCCTATACTAGGATATGTAAGTGAAAGGTTATGGTTGATGATCCGTGTACTGAGTTACGATGATTCAGGGCTATCCCTGACGGATGTAATCAAATGTTGTGGCACAAGTGTGCAACCTCTGCAGAGTGTGAATCTATTCGAATAGCCGTGTCCATGGTTATAGACGGTTGGAAAGGCCATACTGTTTCCGGTGTCAGATGTTTTCGTGAAAAGGGTTGATGAATGGAATGGTGAGTTGACTTGAATCACAACTGAGTTGTGGGAATGACACTAATGTTCCCACTTGAGTTAGTTAGCATATGAAGAGTCTTTTATCAAATGCTTGTGAACTAAAATTGGCTTTATGCAAATAAAACTAGAGCTTAGCACCCCATTACTAGAATTGATAGTACTTACACTAGTATTAGTTTGCGAGTACTTTAAAGTACTCACGGCTGTGTCCCTGGCTATTCAAATGGCCAGACTATGAAGGAGAGCAGTAGTACCAAGACGAAGGACAACAAGACGTCTACGACAACTAGGACTACTCCTGACATCAAGCGTTGGCCTGTGGACTAGATAGTCCCCTTCTATTACGCTTCCTCTATGTATTGTGTTCGTTGATCATTAGATCAACCCCTATTTGTGTAATATTGGATCATGTGATCTGAATTTGTAAGACAAGTATGGTTTGTAATGAATGATGACTTATGATATCGATTGTTATGTCTCGCAACAACAATCTTCCTGGGATTGCGATGTATGGCATAATAGGCATCTGGACTTAAAAATCCGGGTGTTGACAAGTTGGTATCAGAGCCATTGTTTGACCTTAGGAGACCCTAGTTAGAATGGACGTCTGAAAAACTTAGTTTCAAAACAAATGAATTGAATAGTTATTAAAACTTATTCTCACTCTTATCCTGGAAATCTTTTCAAAAAGAGAACTCCATGCTCTACTTTTCCTTGTAATTCTACATAAAATTTTGCACACTTGACCACTTCTCTAACTTACTCATCCTAATTCTTCACAGATGGAGTATCACTGTGAGTCCTATCAGCTTGGCCACGGAGGAAACCTAATGTTCGAGAAGGATTTGAAGCAACTAGTTGAATATCTAGGACGCCCGTATCCCGAGTTCTTTGGAGTGCCACTCAACAATTCATCGGGAAGACAACCTCGGTGGGAAGTTACTGCAGATCTGAGAGGAAAACTTGGAGCCCCAATATGGGAAACCATCTGGTTTTCTGTAACAGGAAACACTTGGAAGGAAGGAATAGTCAGAGCTATGCAAGAAGCAATTGCCCGTCTGTGTGGACAGAATGTGAACAAGCTCAAGAACACTCGCTTCGTCTACTACCCAAGACATGACCCTGATACGTCTCAAACGTATCTATAATTTCTTATGTTCCATGCTAGTTTTATGACAATACTCACATGTTTTATATACACTTTATATCATTTATATGCATTTTCCGGCACTAACCTATTAACAAGATGCCGAAGCGCCGGTTCTCGTTTTCTCGCTGTTTTTGGTTTCAGAAATCCTACACAGGAAATATTCTCGGAATTGGACGAAACAAAAGCCCAGGGTCTTATTTTCCACAGAGCTTTCCAGAAGACCGAAGGAGAGACGGAGTGGGGCCACGAGGTGGCGACCCCACCAGGCGGCGCGGCCAGGAAGGGGGGGCGCGCCGCCCTATGGTGTGGGCCTCTCATGCCTCTCCCGACTCTGCCCCTTCGCCTATTTATTCCCTCCGTCGCGAAAACCCTATTACTGAGAGCCACGATACGAGAAAAGTTCCAGAGACGCCGCCGCCGCAATCCCATCTCGGGGGATTCAGGAGATCGCATCTGGCACCCTACCGGAGAGGGGAATCATCACCCGGAGGACTCTACATCACCATGATCGCCTCCGGACTGATGCGTGAGTAGTTCATCCTTGTACTATGGCTCCATAGCAGTAGCTAGATGGTTGTATTCTCCTCTTGTGCTATCATGTTAGATCTTGTGAGGTGCCTATCATGATCAAGATCATCTATTTGTAATGCTACATGTTGTGTTTGTTGGGATCCGATGAATATGGAATACTATGTCAAGCTGATTATTGATCTATCATATATGTGTTGTTTATGATCTTGCATTCTCCGTTGATAGTAGAGGCTCTGGCCAAGTTGATACTTGTGACTCCAAGAGGGAGTATTTATGCTCGATAGTGGGTTCATGCCTCCATTGAATCTGGGACAGTGACAGAAAGTTCTAAGGTTGTGGATGTGCTGTTGCCACTAGGGATAAAACAACAATGCTTTGTCTAAGGATATTTGTATTGTTTACATTACGCACCGTACTTAATGCAACTGTCTGTTGTTTGCAACTTAATACTGGAAGGGGTGCGGATGCTAACCCGAAGGTTGACTTTTTAGGCATAGATGCATGCTCGATAGCGGTCTATGTTCTTTGTCGTAATGCCCTAAGTAAATCTCATATTAGTCATCATGATATGTATGTGCATTGTTATGCCCTCTCTATTTGTCAATTTCCCAGCTGTAATTTGTTCAACCAACATGCTATTTCTTATTGGAGAGACACCACTAGTGAACTGTGGACCCCGGTCCATTCTTTTACATCTGAATACAATCTACTGCAATCATTGTTCTCTACTGTTCTTTGCAAACAAGCATCATTCTCCACACCATACGTTTAATCCTTTGTTTACAGCAAGCCGGTGAGATTGACAACCTCACTGTTAAGTTGGGGCAAAGTATTTTTTATTGTGTTGTGCAGGTTCCACGTTGGCGCCGGAATCCCTGGTGTTGCGCCGCACTACACTCCTTCACCAACAACCTTCACGTGGCCTTCATCTCCTACTGGTTCGATAACCTTGGTTTCTTACTGAGGGAAAACTTGCTGCCGTACGCATCACACCTTCCTCTTGGGGTTCCCAACGGACGTGTGCTTCACGCGTTATCAAGCTCTTTTTCTGGCGCCGTTGCCGGGGAGATCAAGACACGCTGCAAGGGGAGTCTCCCACATCCAATCTCTTTACTTTGTTTATTGTCTTGCTTTACTTTATTTTATTTTCTGTCTTGTTTGCTTTCTTTATATCAAAAACACAAAAAATTAGTTACTTGCATTTACTTTATTTACCTGTTGTTTATTTCATCATGTTTCCTCCTAAGTTCACTCTTAAAGATATGTCAGTAGGGCATGGGTCTATCATTGGAAGAGATAATATAGAAGAATTTTTCACTCATGTTAGTACAGTTAAAGATTTTGAAGATAGACACTTGGTAGAACTTGCTCCTACTTATGAAATTGCTACTGCCTCTTTAGTACACATGTTGGAAGCTAGATTTGTTAATCTCAACCCTATAATGCAATATATGTTTCTTACACTCTCTGATATGGAAGTAGGAGAAAAGAGAGATTTTGTTTTAGAAACCTTCTTAGAGAATTTGGTGATGTAGCTAAAGAAGCTAGGAAAGTATTTATTAAGCATAAGAGGCTTGCTTTTATACCAATTTTGCAAATACCCTTGAAAAGATGGAAAAAGATAGACTGAAGTACACTAATAAAGTCAATTGTGAGGGGGAGATTAAAGTACCAATACCTTGTAAGCTCTTAGGAATGCATGAGGCACTAGAAAATAATTTTGCTTGGATTGTTCTGAAAATTTGTTTGAAGAGGATAGTAAGCCTAAGTGTAACGAAAAAGGAGTTTCTTACATAGACAAGATACAATGCATAGGTGATAAAACTCCAAACCCCTCTGTTGATGCTTCATCTCTTGATAATACTTGAGTTACACTTTCTGCGCCTAGCTGAAAAGCGTTAAAGAAAAGCGCTTATGGGAGACAACCCATTATTTTACTTCTCCAATTTTTGTTTTATATTTGTGTCTTGGAAGTTGTTACTACTGTAGCAACCTCTCCTTATCTTTACTTTATTGCATTGTTGTGCCAAGTAAAGTCTTTGATAGTAAGGTTGATACTAGATTTGGATTTCTGCGCAGAAACAGATTTCTTGCTGTCACGAATTAGAGTAGATATCTCTGTAGTTAACTCATAAAAATCTGCGAAAAATCATGAGTAATCCTCAGATATGTACGCAACTTTCATTCAATTTGAGCTTCTTCATCTGAGCATGTTAAGTGCCTCTAAAAAATTCGTCTTTACGGACTGTTCTGTTTTGACAGATTATGCGTTTTATTTCACATTGCATCTTTTGCTGTGTTGAATGGATTTCTTTGCTCCATTAACTTTCAGTAGCTTTGGGCAATGTCCAAAAGTGTTAAGAATGATTGTGTCCTCTCTGAACATGTGAATTTTTGATTATGCACTAACCCTCTAATGAGTTTGTTTTGAGTTTGGTGTGGAGGAAGTTTTCAAGGGTCAAGAGAGGAGGATGATACAATATGATCAAGAAGAGTGAAAAGTCTAAGCTTGGGGATGCCCCCGTGGATCATCCCTGCATATTTCAAGAAGACTCAAGCATCTAAGCTTGGGGATGCCCAAGGCATCCCCTTCTTCATCGACAACTTATCAGGTCACCTCTAGTGAGACTATATTTTTATTCCGTCACATCTTATGTGCTTTACTTGGAGCGTCTGTATGTTTTTATTTTTGTTTTTGTTTGAATAAAATCGGATCCTAGCATTCTTTGTGTGGGAGAAAGACACGCTCCGCTTGTTCATATGAACACTGGTGTTCTTAGCTTTACTTTTAATGTTCATGGCGAAGGTTGAAAACTGCTTCGTTCATTGCTATTTGGTTGGAAACAGAAAATGCTTCATGTGGTAATTGGTATATTATCTTGAATAATTTGATACTTGGCAATTGTTTTGAGCTCTCAAAATAGATCATGTTTAAGCTCTTGCATCATGTAGATTGCACCTATTAGTGGAGAATTACTGTAGAGCTTGTTGAAATTTGGTTTGCATGATTGGTCTCTCTAAAAGTCTAGATATTTTTTGGTAAAGTGTTTGAACAACAAGGAAGACAATGTAGAGTCTTATAATGCTTGCAATATGTTCTTATGTAAGTTTTGCTGTACCGGTTCATACATGTGTCTGCTTCAAACAACCTTGCTAGCCAAAGCCTTCTACTGAGAGGGAATGCTTCTCGTGCATCCAAAACCTTGAGCCAAAACCTATGCCATTTGTGTCCACCATAACTACCTACTATGTGGTATTTCTCTGCCATTCCAAAGTAAATTGCTTGCGTGCTACCTTTAAAACTTCATTCCTTGTCTTTGCAATATATAGCTCATGGGAAAATAGCCTTAAAAACTATTGTGGTAAAGAATATGTAGCTTATGTATCTTATTTCTTATAAGTTGCTTGTTGAGCAGTAACCATGTTTCTAGGGACGCCATCAACTATCACACTTTTGTTGAATATCATGTGAGTTGCTATGCATGTTCGTCTTGTCTGAAGTAAGGGTGATTTATCATGATTAAATGGTTGGAGTATGCATATTGTTAGAGAAGAACATTGGGACGCCAACTAAAGCCATGTATCATGGTGGAAGTTTCAGTTTGGACATTAATCCTCAATCTCTTATGAGAATATTAACTGTTGTTGAATGCTTAAGCATTAAAGAGGAGTCCATTATCTGTCTTCTATGTTGTACCGATATGGATGTCCTCAGTTGAGATCTATCAAAAACGAGAAATCAAATGCGATCTATCTCCTTGGACCTTTGTACAGGCGGCATAGAGGTACCCCTTTGTGACACTTGGTTGAAACATATGTAATGCAATGATAATCCATGGAAATCCAAGCTAATTAGGACAAGGTGCGAGCACTATTGGTATTCGATGCATGAGGCTTGCAACTTATAAGATGTTTTATGCATAACACATATGAATTATTACTACCGTTGACAAAATTGTTTCTATGTTTTCAAAATAAAAAGCTCTAGCACAAAGAGTAATCCCTGCTTCCCTCTGCGAAGGGCCTTTCTTTTACTTTATGTTGAGTCAGTTTACCTACTTCTTTCTATCTTAGAAGCAAACACTTGTGTCAACTGTGTGCATTGATTCCTACATACTTGCTTATTTGCACTCATCATATTACTTTGTGTTGACAATTATCCATGATATATACATGTTGAAATTGAAAGCAACTGCTGAAACTTATATCTTCCTTTGTATTGCTTCAAAACCTTCTATTAAGAATTTATTGCTTTATGAGTTAACTCATATGCAAGACTTATTGATACTTGTCTTGAAAGTACTATTCATGAAAATTCTTTGTTATATGATTCAGTTGTTTAGTCATTGTCTTTACCATTGCTTCGAATCACTTCATTCATCTCATATGCTTTACAATAGTATTGATCAAGATTATGATAGTAGCATGTCACTTCAGAAATTATCCTTGTTATCGTTTACCTACTCGAGGGCGAGTAGGAACTAAGCTTAGGGATGCTTGATACGTCTCAAACATATCTATAATTTCTTATGTTCCATGCTAGTTTTATGACAATACTCACATGTTTTATATACACTTTATATCATTTATATGCATTTTCCGGCACTAACCTATTAACAAGATGTCGAAGCGCCAGTTCCTGTTTTTTGCTGTTTTTGGTTTCAGAAATCGTACACAGGAAATATTCTCGGAATTGGACGAAACAAAAGCCCAGGGTCTTATTTTCCACGGAGCTTTCCAGAAGACCGAAGGAGAGACGGAGTGGGGCCACGAGGTGGCGACCCCACCAGGCGGCGCGGCTAGGAAGGGGGGGCGCCGCCCTATGGTGTGGGCCCTTCGTGCCTCTCCCGACTCTGCCCCTTCGCCTATTTATTCCCTCCGTTGCGAAAACCCTATTACCGAGAGCCACGATACGAGAAAAGTTCCAGAGACGCCGCCGCCGCCAATCCCATCTCGAGGGATTCAGGAGATCGCCTCCGGCACCCTGCCGGAGAGGGGAATCATCACCCGGTGGACTCTACATCACCATGATCGCCTCCGGACTGATGCGTGAGTAGTTCATCCTTGGACTATGGGTCCATAGCAGTAGCTAGATGGTTGTCTTCTCCTCTTGTGCTATCATGTTAGATCTTGTGAGCTGCCTATCATGATCAAGATCATCAATTTGTAATGCTACATGTTGTGTTTGTTGGGATCCGATGAATATGGAATACTATGTCAAGTTGATTATTGATCTATCATATATGTGTTGTTTATGATCTTGCATGCTCTCCGTTGCTAGTAGAGGCTCTGGCCAAGTTGATACTTGTGACTCCAAGAGGGAGTATTTATGGTCGATAGTGGGTTCATGCCTCCATTGAATCTGGGACAGTGACAGAAAGTTCTAAGGTTGTGGATGTGCTATTGCCACTAGGGATAAAACAACAATGCTTTGTCTAAGGATATTTGTATTGTTTACATTACGCATCGTACTTAATGCAATTGTCTGTTGTTTGCAACTTAATACTGGAAGGGGTGCGGATGCTAACCCGAAGGTGGACTTTTTAGGCATAGATGCATGCTGGATAGCGGTCTATGTTCTTTGTCGTAATGCCCTAAGTAAATCTCATATTAGTCATCATGATATGTATGTGCATTGTTATTCCCTCTCTATTTGTCAATTGCCCAACTGTAATTTGTTCACCCAACATACTATTTCTTATTGGAGAGACACCACTAGTTAACTGTGGACCCCGGTCCATTCTTTTACATCTGAATACAATCTACTGCAATCATTGTTCTCTACTGTTCTTTGCAAACAAACATCATTCTCCACACCATACTTTTAATCCTTTGTTTACAGCAAGCCGGTGAGATTGACAACCTCACTATTAAGTTGGGGCAAAGTATTTTGATTGTGTTGTGCAGGTTCCACGTTGGCGCCGTAATCCCAGGTGTTGCGCCGCACTACACTCCTTCACCAACAACCTTCACGTGGCCTTCATCTCCTACTGGTTCGATAACCTTGGTTTCTTACTGAGGGAAAACTTGCTGCTGTACGCATCACACCTTCCTCTTGGGGTTCCCAACGGACATGTGCCTCACGCGTTATCAGACCCCATGGGAAGGCCAATAACCATGCCACCGCACCCGGAGATGAACCACTATGTAGCACACTTGGACTTCATGTTGTACAAGACCCGCAAGGAGTTGGACAACGCCCTCACCTTTCGCAAAGCAGATTACCCGTGAAGACGAAGAATCCCCCCCCCCCCGTAAGAGTAGTATCACTAGAGCACTCTCGTAGGTGTGAGTTTGTATCTGTCCCCTTGTATCGTAGAACGAATGAATGGTTCTTAAAACCAACGGTGTGTTAGCTTTGTAATGTGTGATGTTTGGTATGAATGAAAACGTGCTGTTGGTTTTTACCCCCTCAACACTACTCAAGTTTTCAAGTTTTGAACCTTTTTGAACTTTAAACCAAACAAACCATAGAAATTTCCCTCTTACCCTATCATCTACCTCAATGTTCAGATGGCCCCACCAACCCGCAGCACCAACCAAGACGCCATGATGCAGATGATGATGGCGGACCGAGAAGCCGAGAGAGCTGAAAGGCAAGCCAATATTGCCGCACTACAGCAGATCGCTCAGAACAACCAAGGACATGGAAACCACGACCACCCTGGGTCAAACCTGAAGAACTTTCAGAACACCAACCCACCCATGTTCAGCAAGACCGAAGAGCCACTAGATGCTGATGACTGGCTCCAAACCATGGAGAACAACCTGGAAGTTGCGGGAGTAGAAGCCGCAGAGAAAGTACTGTTCGCCACCCACTACCTGTCAGGACCTGCAAGAGCCTGGTGGACAAGCGCCCGTGCAATGAATGCAGGACAAATGATGACCTGGGATGACTTCAAGCTCAAGTTTAGCAAATACCATGTGCCCCAAGGACTGATCAAGAAGATGAGAGACGAGTTCCGCGAACTCAAAAAAGGAAGGATGTCGGTGGTAGAATACCACGACAGATTCCTCACTCTGTCAAGGTACGCCCCGGACGAAACCGATACCAATGAGAAGAGGAAAGAGAGATTTCTAAATGGACTGCATGACGAGATGCAAACGGTGTTGGTAAACATTCCGTTCGCTAACTTGGAAGCTCTGGTGGACTCAGCCATCCAGATGGAAGGGAAGCTGCATCAAGCCAACGAGAACCGCAAATGCCGGATGATGAAACCAGAATGGGTCCAGCAATGCCCAGAAGTACCGCAACAACTCATCGGGAGGATTTGCCCCAAGATACAACAAGCCAACTGCTCAGACCAACCGCCCAAACTACACCAACAACAATGGAGGACCCCCGAAGCCCGGAGGCAACAACAACAACAACACCAACACCAACAACAACAACAACAACAACAACAACAACAACAACAACAACAACAACAACAACAACAACAACAACAACAACAACCACAACAGCAACAACAACAATGGGAACAACAACAACACCAACACTGGCCCGAGGACTGGAAGCAATGCCATCCCGGTCACCCCCAAGGACAAGTCAACCATAACTTGTTATGAATGTGGAATAGTGGGTTACTACTCCAATGAGTGCCCCAAAAGGTTAGCCAATACTGCCCCCAATACCGCTGCACCTGCCCAGCAACAGCGTCGTTTCGTAGCTGGAAGGAACTCGAACAACCGCAGCGGCCGTCTCTACCACATGAATGCAACAGAAGCACCGGAAGCACCCCAGGCCACGCCAAGTATGTTTTCCTGTTAACCCAATTGCCCAATCTCTCTTAGGAACCTAACTTTTCTTAAAATCTCGGGACGAGATTTGTTTAAGGGGGAAGGGTTTGTAACATCCCAAATTTTAAAACAAAGATAAAATGAATTTGTCTTTTTCCAAAAATGAGAACCAACAAAAACTTTTATTAAATAATAACTATGCATAGTGCTTATGCTTGATAATTGTGTGGGTGCCAAAATTCTTATGTGAACTACTTTGAAATATTCTTAAACCCTAAACCTCACCCTTCTTTTTCATCCTCCAAAAGAAAACAAAATAAAAATGTTTTATTTTAAAAAGAAAGGCCTAAGGAAGCCTATGGCTATTTTTGCAAATGGTGAACAAGGCCATGTCTATCTTGTGTAGATGGTTTGGAATACCTCAACAAACCTAACCTAGGGCTTACTAACTAAATCCTTTGTGAAATAAAAAGAAAAATAACAAAAGTGCATAGAGGCATATGTGGTACATACCCATAATGTCAAATCTTGCCCTATGCCCTCATACCCTACCCAAATGGTTTGAAATTTGTTTCAAACTCAATCTAACCCTAAATAGACCCTAACACATTGCCATTTGGATCAAGGGAACCAAAATAGAAAAATAAGAAAAAGTGCAATTCAACACACATGTGCTTATGGCCATTTTTGAAAATCTTCACCCTAGACCATTTTGGCTTGCACCATTAGTTGTATTAAGTTATTAAACACTTATAACCACTTTTGGAATCAAAGAAACTCAAATCAAATCAAATTTGAAATCAAATTGTGCTCACATGCACTAATGGTCAAATCTGCCATTTTTTATCTGATCACTACTTTGAGCCTTTGTATTTAGAGATTTTCAAACCAAACAATTCCAACTCTTTGCAACTCATCCAAGTACACATCAAGGTAAACAACTTTGGTAAAGACCACCCATGCAAAATCGTCCTAGATCAAAAGTTATGCTCAAGCCAAGATGAGACTTTGAAGCAAAACTAACATCATCCCATTTTGAAATTTTTGCAAATCTTTTATTTTTAAAATGCCACCACCACCAATGTGTGTCTCTGGTCATGTGAAACAAGTCCAACCAAGCCATTTTCAAAATTTTCAAATTACATTGCATGAGGCAATTGGAAAAACAATTGATGATCAAAATTAAACCACAACCATTTTCACTATTTGCAATAGTATTTTTGCCAAACCTAGTACACCACTTGTGCCCTGCTTGTCCCCTGGTCACCTCTCAACCCAACCCAGGCATAGAACCCTAGAGCTAAGGCAGCACGGCTATGGCAATGCCATGCCGGCCACCTCTCACATGCAATCATGCCCTAGCTCATCCCTCTCCTCTATAGCCATGCCGACCTTGTCCCCCAGCACCACCTTGCTCCCCTGGACCAGCCTAGCCTAGCCATTGTCGAGGAGGAACCCTGCCCCGCCGAGAACGCACCGTGCCCGATGCGCCCAGAACGTGCCAGGACGCGCGTGGACACGCCCTGGGCGCGACAGAACGCCGACGCGCACCGTCGACCCAGGCCCCCTCTCACCCTCTCCCTTCTCCAACGCGCTCCCCTGGACGACAGTCAACCGCCAGACACGCTCCCGTGCCCGCGCGAGCACCGTAGCTATCGCCACCGTCGCCGTGTTTCCGCCAGCGTGCCGCACGGCATCGCAATCGCCAGCACTAACCCGACCACCCTCATCCTCACCATCACTCCCTCGAGCACCGCCAGGATGCTAGCAAACCTACGCGACCCCTACCCTGCCCCTTCACCGCTCCAAGTGGCCGCGCCATGCTCAACCTCGTAGCACCCCCTCGGCACTCCTCACCATCTATAAAAGGAGCACGCCCGCGCCTATTTCTTCCATCTCACCTCGCTCCCCTCTCCCTCCTGATCCTCCCTGACCACCCCGCCTCGCCAATTACACCCTACGCCGCCGGAATTTGATCGGAGCCACCGCGCCAGTAGCTCAGCTACGTCGTCGATTTCGTCCACCCCTGCCGCTCCCTCGACCACCGATCGCCTCGCTGTAACACCCCAACTTTTCAACCTTGATTAGTTGTCCTTATTTCAAAAATCAGGG
>NC_061510.1:380801452-380887134 GCF_022539505.1 Lolium rigidum
TTTTGCTAATAAAAATAGGATGCTATCTCCACCAAAAACATCTCTTCTCTTCCACATGCTATATCGACAAGAGAAACTACTCTTCCTCTCTTGTCTTCTTTAGTTAGAATTGTTATCACCTTCTTGATGGTTTGCGAGTACAATTCAAATGTACTCATGGCTTTGTCCCTGGCTATTTACTTGGCCAGACTTGGTGGAACACGACGGATGAAGAAGGATTTGGCGACGTCTATGCGAGCTAGGAACGTCTTCCCAGTCAGTTGCCTGTAGGGTTATGGCAGATGACTTGGGTACTGCGCTGCTGAAGTGATGATGCTACTCTGATGTTTAGTTAGGCCTTTCGAGGCTATTATGTAATTGTCGGTCATGTGACCATGTTGTAATTTTCTTATTCCGCTTTGTAATAGATGGTGTTATTTGATATCAGTTCAGTTATGTGTTCACGACGCACTGATCATGGGATCGTGAACTGTATACATAACAGGGAATTTCGGACAGCTAGTCCGGGGTCCCCACACTCGCCGTCATCGACCATGTTGAACACCGCCGATGCCCAGCCTCGCCGGAGCCCAGGATCGCCGCCGACCCCCTGTAGGATAACGTAGCATAGAAAACAAAAATTTTCCTACCGCGAACACGCAATCCAAGCCAAGATGCAATCTAGAAGACGGTAGCAACGAGGGGGTATCGAGTCTCACCCTTGAAGAGATTCCAAAGCCTACAAGATGAGGCTCTTGTTGCTGCGGTAGACGTTCACTTGCCGCTTGCAAAGCGCGTAGAAGATCTTGATCACGATCGGTTCCGGCGCCACGAACGGGCAGCACCTCCGTACTCGGTCACACGTTCGGTTGTTGATGAAGACGACGTCCACCTCCCGTTCCGGCGGGCAGCGGAAGTAGTAGCTCCTCTTGAATCCGACAGCACGACGGCGTGGTGTCGGTGGTGGTGGAGAAGTCCGGCGGAGCTTCGCTAAGCGTGCGGGAAGTGGAGGAGCGAGGCGGCTAGGGTTTGGGGAGAGGGGGCGCCGGCCACTATAGGGGTGCGGCCACCTTGGTGGTGTTTGAGGTGGCCGGCCCCCCACTTGTCCCTCATTATATAGGTGGAACCCCAAGAGGTGGTGTCCAAGTCTTCGAATAAGACCCGAACCAAATCCTTCCATAGGAGGGGGCAATCCTAGCCCAACTAGGACTCCCACCCAAAGGTGGGATTCCCACCTCCCATGTGGGGGGTGGCCGGCCCCTAAGGGGAGTCCACTTGGGACTCCTCCCCACTAGGGTTGGCCGGCCATGGGGGTGGAGTCCCTTGTGGACTCCACCTTCCTTGGTGGTTTCTTCCGGACTTTTCTAGAACCTTCTAGAACCTTCCATAGAACCTTCCGCGACATTTTATTCACATAAAATGACATCCTATATATGAATCTTATTCTCCGGACCATTCCGGGACTCTCGTGATGTCCGGGATCACATCCGGACTCGAACAAATATTCCAACTTCATTCCATATTCAAGAACTACCATTTCAACATCCAACTTTAAGTGTGTCACCCTACGGTTCGAGAACTATGCGGACATGGTTGAGTACTCACTCCGACCAATAACCAATAGCGGGATCCGGAGATCCATAATGGCTCCCACATATTCAACGATGACTTTAGTGATCGAATGAACCATTCACATACATTACCAATTCCCTTTGTCTCGCGATATTTTACTTGTCCGAGGTTTGATCTTCGGTATCACTCTATACCTTGTTCAACCTCGTCTCTCGACAAGTACTCTTTTACTCGTACCGTGGTATGTGGTCTCTTATGAACTCATTCATATGCTTGCAAGACATTAGACGACATTCCACCGAGAGGGCCTGAGTATATCTATCCGTCATCGGGATGGACAAATCCCACTATTGATCCATATGCCTCAACTCATACTTTCCGGATACTTAATCCCACCTTTATAGCCACCCATTTACGCAGTGGTGTTTGGTGTAATCAAAGTACCTTTCCGGTATAAGTGATTTACATGATCTCATGGTCATAAGGACTAGGTAACTATGTATCGAAAGCTTATAGCAAATAACTTAATGACGAGATCTTATGCTACGCTTAATTGGGTGTGTCCATTACATCATTCATATAATGATATAACCTTGTTATTAATAACATCCAATGTTCATGATTATGAAACTAATCATCCATTAATCAACAAGCTAGTTTAAGAGGCATACTAGGGACTTCTTGTTGTCTACATATCACACATGTACTAATGTTTCGGTTAATACAATTCTAGCATGATATATAAACATTTATCATAAACATAAAGATATAAATAATAACCACTTTATTATTGCCTCTAGGGCATATCTCCTTCAGTCTCCCACTTGCACTAGAGTCAATAATCTAGATTACATAGTAATATACCTAACACCCATGGCATTCTGGTGTTGGTCATGCTTTGCCCTAGGAGAGCTTTAGTCAACGGATCTGCTACATTCAGATCAGTGTGTACTTTGCAAATCTTTACTTCTCCATCTTCGATGTACTCGCGAATCGAGTGGTAACGAGCTTGATATGCTTCAGCCTCTTGTGTGACCTTGGTTCTTGTGCATTGGCGATGGCACCCATGTTATCACGATAAATGATTAATGGGTCCAATGCACTAGGAACCACACGAGCTCTACAATGAACCTCTTCATCCATACCGCTTCGATGAAGCCTCCGAAGCCGCTATGTACTCCGATTCTGTTGAAGACTTCGCCACCGTGTACTGCTCGAGCTTGCCCAGCTACTGCAGCACCATTCAATATAAACACGTACCAGATTGTGACTTAGAGTCATCGGATCGATGTTCCAACTTGCATCGGTGTAACCGTTTACAACGAGCTCTTGGTCACCTCCATAACAAAGAAACATATCCTTAGTTCTTTTCAAGTACTTCGGATATTCTTGACCGCTGTCCAGTGTTCCATTCCGGATCACTTTGATATCTGCTAGTCAAACTAACGGCATGTGCTATATCTGGTCTAGTACATAGCATGGCATACATGATAGATCCTACTGCCGAGGCATAGGGATATTATTCATCCTTTCTCTTTCTTCTGCGTAGCCGGTCCTTGAGTCTTACTCAATACCTTGCCTGGTAACATAGGTAAGAACCCTTTCTTACTTTCGTCCATTCTAAATTTCTTTAGAATCTTGTCAGATATGTACTCTGTGATAGCCCTATTAGGCGTCTTGATCTATCTCTATAAATCTTGATGCCTAATATATATGATGCTTCACCAAGGTCTTTCATTGAAAAACTATTATTCAAATAACCTTTAACACTGCTTAATAGTTCTATATCATTCCCGATCAATAATATGTCATCTACATATAATATCAGGAATGCTACGGAGCTCCCACTCACTTTCTTGTAAATACGAGCCTCTCCATGACATCTGTATAAACTCGAAGTCTTTGATCACCTTATCAAAGCGTCGGTTCCAACTTCTTGATGCTTGCTTCGATCCATAGATTGAACGCTGAAGTTTGCATACTTTGTCGGCATTTTTAGGATCGACAAAACCTTTGGGTTGTACCATATACAACTCTTCCTCAATGTCTCCATTAAGGAACGCCGTTTTGACATCCATCCGCCAAATCTCATAATCGAAAAATGCAGCTATTGCTAACAAAATCCTCACGATTTTAGCTTCGCTACCGGTGAGAAAGTCTCATCGTAGTCAACTCCTTGAATTTGTCGGAAACCCTTGCGACAAGTCGAGCTTTATAGACAGTAATATTACCATCAGCATCTGTTTTTCTCTTGAAGATCCATTTATTCTCGACAGCCTTTCGGCTCTCGGTAAGTCTACCAAAGTCCATACTTTGTTATCATACATGGATCCCATTTCGGATTTCATGGCTTCTTGCCATTTGTTGGAATCGGGCTCATCATCGCTTCTTCATACGTCGCAGGGTCCTCATCATTGTTATCCACAATCATGACATTTAGACAAGGATCAAACCAATCAGGAGTGGTACGTTCCTTGTCGATCTGCGAGGTTCGATAGTTTCCTCGTTCGAAGTTTCATGATCATTATCATTTGCTTCCTTCGTTGCCGGTGTAGGCGTGCAGGTACAACTTCCGCATCTGCGCTACTCGATCAACGAGTATAGATTCATCAATCTCATCGAGTTCTACTTTTCTTCCGAGTCACTTCTTTAGTGAGAAATTCTTTCTCAAGAAAGGTTCCGTTCTTAGCAACAAAGATTTTGCCTTCGGATCTGTGATAGAAAGTGTACCCTATAGTTTCCTTAGGGTATCCTATGAAGACGCATTTCTCCGCTTTGGGTTCTAGCTTGTCCGGTTGTAACCTTTTACATAGGCTTCGCAACCCCAAACTTTCAGAACGACGACTTAGGTTTCTTATTAAACCATAATTCATACGGTGTCGTTTCTACGGATTTTGATGGTGCTCTATTTAAAGTGAATGCGGCTGTCTCTAATGCATAACTCCAAAAAGATAACGGCAAATCAGTAAGAGACATCATAGAACGAACCATATCTAAGAGAGTTCGATTACGACGTTCGGACACACCGTTTCGTTGTGGTGTTCCCGGCGGTGTCAATTGTGAAAGTATTCGCATTTCTTTAAATGCATGCCAAACTCATAACTCAGATATTCACCTCCACGATCAGATCGTAGAAATTTAATCTTCTTGTTACGTTGATTTTCTACTTCACTTTGGAATTCCTTAAACTTCTCGAAAGTTTCGGATTTATGTTTCATGAAATAGATATACCCATATCTACTCAGATCATCTGTGAAGGTTAGAACATAACGATAACCACGGCGCGATGCTACGCTCATTGGTCCGCACACATCGGTATGTATGATTTCCAATAAGTCGATAGCTCGCTCCATCATACCGAAAATGGAGTCTTAGTCATTTTTCCCATCGGACATGCTTCGCATCTATCAAGTGACTCAAAGTCAAGTGATTCTAGTAATCCATCGGTATGGAGTTTCTTCATGCGTTTCACTCCAATATGACCAAGACGACGATGCCACATATAAGTAGAATTATCATTCAATTTAATTCGCTTAGCATCAATGTTATGTATATGCGTATCACTACTATCGAGATCTAACGAAATAAGCCATTCTTTTGTGGTGCTCGACCATAAAAGATATTATTCATAAAAATAGAACAACCATTATTCTCGGACTTGAATGAATAACCGTCTTGCATTAAACAAGATCCAGATATAATGTTCATGCTCAACGCGGTACATAATAACAATTATTTAGGCTTAAAACTAATCCCGAAGGTAGATGTAGAGGAAGTGTGCCATTGCGATCACATTGACCTTGGATCCGTTTCAACGCGCATCGTCACTTCATCCTTCGGCAGTTGTCGTTTATTCTTTAGTTCTGTTTCGAGTTACAAATATGAGCAACCGAACCGATATCAAATACCAGGTACTAGAACGAGAACCGGTGAAATGAACATCTATAACATGTATATCATATATACCTTCTTTCTTCTTCTTGACAAGGCCGCTCTTCGGATCAGCCGGATACTTGGAGCAATTACGCTTCCGGTGTCCCTTCTCCTTGCGATAATAGCACTCAGCATCGAGCTTAGGGCCGTTCTTAGGTTTCATCGGAGGCGTGGCAGCTTTCTTGCCACCCTTCTTGAATTTTCCCTTAGACTTGCCCTGTTTCTTGAAACTGGTGGTCTTGTTGACCATCAACACTTGGTGCTCTTTCTTGATCTCAATCTCAGCAGCTTTTAGCATGCCAAAGAGTTCAGGTAACTCCTTGTTCATGTTCTGCATATTGTAGTTCATCACAAAGTTCTTGTAACTTGGTGGCGGTGATTGAAGGACACGATTAATCCCGGTCCGTTAGGAATCACTATTCCCAAGTCACGAGTTTCTTCGCATGCCGGTCATGGCGAGCATGTGCTCACTAACGGAGCTGCCTTCTTCCATCATACAGCTGAAAAATTGTTTCGATGCTTCATAGCATTCCACGGCCGCATGAGTCTCAAAAATAGTCTTCAACTCTTTCATCAACTCATGAGGATCGTGGTGCTCAAAACGTTTTTGAAGATCGGATTCCGACTGCATAAGATGGCACATCGAACTTGAGAGTACCGAGTTTTCGAGTCGCGTAAACAGCTTTTACTTCATCGGTTTCAGTTCTGCAGGAGGGTCACCTAGCGGTGCATCAAGCACATATTGCAGATTTCCGCCGAGAGGAAGATCCTCACATGACGGAACCAGTCGGTGAAGTTGCTACCGTTGTTCTTAAGCTTTTCTTTCTCTAGGAACTGGTTAAAATTGATTGGGGACGCCATCTCTACAACATATATTTGCAATAGTTTAGACTAAGTTTATGACAAATTGAGTTCAAATTTTAATTCTACATAATTAAAAATCTAGATGAACTCCCACTCAAAACAATATCCCTCGCATTGTCTTAGTGATCACACGAACCAAATCCACCGCACCAAAACCCGATCATCACGAGAAAAGGTGTGATTTCTTTGGCGAACACTCAAAGTGTTCATCATATCAACCATATGATTCATGCTCTACCTTTCGGTATCATGTGTTCCGAGACCATGTCCGTACATGCTAGGCTCGTCAAGGCCACCTTAGTATCCGCATGTGCAAAACTGTCTTGCACCCGTTTGTATGTACTTATTGAATCTATCACACCCGATCATCACGAGATGCTTCGAAACGACAAGACTTGATAACGGTGCTACTAAGGATGAACACTTTATTATCTTGAGATTTTAGTGAGGGATCATCTTATAATGCTACCGTCGCGATCTAAGCAAAATAAGATGCATAAAAGGATTAACATCACATGCAGTTCATATGTGATATGATATGGCCCTTTTGTCTTTGCGCTTTGATCTTCATCTCCAAAGCACGGACATGATCTCCATCATCTTCGGGCATGATCTCCATCATCGTCGTGAAGCACCAAGGTCAATGGCGCCGTCTTCATGATTGTCCTCCATGTAGCAACTATTACAACTACTTTGAAATACTACTCAACATGAAATTTAAAGACAACCATAAGGCTCCTGCCGGTTGCCACAATACAATAATGATCATCTCATACATATTCATCATCACATTATGGCCATATCACATCACCAAACCCTGCAAAAACAAGTTAGACGCTCTCTAATTTGGTTTGCATATTTTACGTGGTTTAGGGTTTTCGATATAGATCTAATCTACCTACGAACATGAACCACAACGTTGATACTAATGTTGTCAATAGAAGAGTAAATTGAATCTTTACTATAGTAGGAGAGACAGACACCCGCAAAGCCTCTTATGCAATACAAGTTGCATGTCGAACGAGGAACAAGTCTCATGAACGCGGTCATGTAAAGTTAGTCGAGCCGCTTCATCCCACTATGCCATAAAGATGCAAAGTACTCAACTAAAGATAACAAGAGCATCAACGCCCACAAACCATTGTGTTCTACTCGTGCAACCATCTATGCATAGACACGACTCTGATACCACTGTAGGATAACGTAGCATAGAAAACAAAAATTTTCCTACCGCGAACACGCAATCCAAGCCAAGATGCAATCTAGAAGACGGTAGCAACGAGGGGTATCGAGTCTCACCCTTGAAGAGATTCCAAAGCCTACAAGATGAGGCTCTTGTTGCTGCGGTAGACGTTCACTTGCCGCTTGCAAAAGCGCGTAGAAGATCTTGATCACGATCGGTTCGGCGCCACGAACGGGCAGCACCTCCGTACTCGGTCACACGTTCGGTTGTTGATGAAGACGACGTCCACCTCCCGTTCCAGCGGGCAGCGGAAGTAGTAGCTCCTCTTGAATCCGACAGCACGACGGCGTGGTGTCGGTGGTGGTGGAGAAGTCCGGCGGAGCTTCGCTAAGCGTGCGGGAAGTGGAGGAGCGAGGCGGCTAGGGTTTGGGGAGAGGGGGCGCCGGCCACTATAGGGGTGCGGCCACCTTGGTGGTGTTTGAGGTGGCCGGCCCCTCCCCTTGTCCCTCATTATATAGGTGGAACCCCAAGAGGTGGTGTCCAAGTCTTCGAATAAGACCCGAACCAAATCCTTCCATAGGAGGGGGCAATCCTAGCCCAACTAGGACTCCCACCCAAAGGTGGGATTCCCACCTCCCATGTGGGGGTGGCCGGCCCCTAAGGGGAGTCCACTTGGGACTCCTCCCCCACTAGGGTTGGCCGGCCATGGAGGTGGAGTCCCTTGTGGACTCCACCTTCCTTGGTGGTTTCTTCCGGACTTTTCTAGAACCTTCTAGAACCTTCCATAGAACCTTCCGCGACATTTTATTCACATAAAATGACATCCTATATATGAATCTTATTCTCCGGACCATTCCGGGACTCCTCGTGATGTCCGGGATCACATCCGGGACTCGAACAAATATTCCAACTTCATTCCATATTCAAGAACTACCATTTCAACATCCAACTTTAAGTGTGTCACCCTACGGTTCGAGAACTATGCGGACATGGTTGAGTACTCACTCCGACCAATAACCAATAGCGGGATCCGGAGATCCATAATGGCTCCCACATATTCAACGATGACTTTAGTGATCGAATGAACCATTCACATACATTACCAATTCCCTTTGTCTCGCGATATTTTACTTGTCCGAGGTTTGATCTTCGGTATCACTCTATACCTTGTTCAACCTCGTCTCTGACAAGTACTCTTTTACTCGTACCGTGGTATGTGGTCTCTTATGAACTCATTCATATGCTTGCAAGACATTAGACGACATTCCACCGAGAGGGCCCGAGTATATCTATCCGTCATCGGGATGGACAAATCCCACTATTGATCCATATGCCTCAACTCATACTTTCCGGATACTTAATCCCACCTTTATAGCCACCCATTTACGCAGTGGTGTTTGGTGTAATCAAAGTACCTTTCCGGTATAAGTGATTTACATGATCTCATGGTCATAAGGACTAGGTAACTATGTATCGAAAGCTTATAGCAAATAACTTAATGACGAGATCTTATGCTACGCTTAATTGGGTGTGTCCATTACATCATTCATATAATGATATAACCTTGTTATTAATAACATCCAATGTTCATGATTATGAAACTAATCATCCATTAATCAACAAGCTAGTTTAAGAGGCATACTAGGGACTTCTTGTTGTCTACATATCACACATGTACTAATGTTTCGGTTAATACAATTCTAGCATGATATATAAACATTTATCATAAACATAAAGATATAAATAATAACCACTTTATTATTGCCTCTAGGGCATATCTCCTTCACCCCCTACCTCCGACGTGCCAGTGCTCACCTCTCGTCGACGACGACGACGATCGACTGTCGGATCGTCATCTAATCCAGTGGCTCACATTAAAAGGTACCGCTTCGGGTTTTACAGCTCGCTAACAGGCATGCCCCACCTGTCAGGTGGCCTGCCGCGTGAGAAACACTGCTGGGCCAGCCCATTCGGTTTCTCTCTATTTGGCCCATCTTATTTCCCGCGCGAGCCCACACTTTTGAATTTGGAATTTTCAAATTGAATCCAAAAACCTTGCAGATACATTTTTAAAATTGAATAACTCCCAATCGGCTAAACCAAATTTGACAAATCTTATATATTTGGAAAGCTTATTAAAAGCTCTATTCAACCACACTAGATTCAAATCCATATCTATTGTAGATCTAGAATAGTGAAAATAACAAGTCATAAGGTTTTTCAACTTCAAATAAATTTATAAAATCAACCATAATAAATTTTGAGGTGATTCAAATTCTCATAATTCACATTTCAAAAACTATAATTGTTTATGCAAAAATATAACATAGTTGTTTCATATGATCATGGGCTAGAATCAAAAATTGGCTATGTAGTCAATACTAGCTCATTTAAGTTATTTTCAAAATCCAAGATTTCAAATCTATGAGGTGTAGCACCTCATTTAAATCATCTTCCCAAGTAGTATGAAGTAATGTGATGATCTTAGTTACATGGTCTCATACTTTCTCACTTGTGGAACTTAAATAAAGTAGGATTTAAATCACATGAGATGATGAATCTCATTTAAATCATGTTTCTCAAATGATAAGTGTGAAGTGTTGACCTTGGTCAACATGTGATCATACCTTGTTATTTGAAGAGATTAAATCTTAAAAGATTCAATGAGAGGAAATTATTTCTCCAAAGAACTAAAGAGAAACCCTAATTCAATAAGAAGAGTTGTTTTCTAAACACTAAAGAAGAAACCCTAGTCTAATGTTGAGTAATGTAGATGATGATGCTAGATCCTCTTGAGTGAGCCATTAAGGCTACTTAAGTCTACTTAAGTGTGGTTTGGTGATTGTATCCTTGTATTCGTTTATAGACGCTAGTACCGGAGACTATCAAGAGGAGGATGTATTCTACCAAGAAGAAGAAGAGAACTTTGATCACTACCCCAACCAAGGCAAGCTAATATTCTTGCAAGTGCAAAGCTCTCTTGAGCAAGGCACCAATCCATTTTACTTTATGTTCAATAATCCAATCCCAAGTTTATTTTTACTTTACAAGTTTTCTACTTGGTTTATTTAAAGCTTACTTTTATAGTTAACTTTGGTCTAAGTATAGAGTAGAGCAAGAGTATCAAACTTAGCCTAAGAAGCTTATGAGCAAAGAAGCACCCCTCATGACTAGTGCTAGTGCTAACAAATAAAAGTGACTACTCTAGATAGGAAGTTGTGATTTTGAACTGAAATTGAAACCTTGGAATGATGAGTCATCCCATTGAAAGAGATTTGAAGGTGAATATGACTGGAATGATATGGTGAACTTTGATTAAAAAACTGATGTTGGGTTTGGATGCGATACCTTTCCAATTATTTAGTACCCCCACAATACCTGATTATGGGTAGGGCTTAACTGGAAGTTTATGCATCTTAGTATGGGTTCCCTCTGAACAAGTATCATAGGGGTTATGCCGAGGCTGCCTCCGTTGAAAGTGAAATGATGTGAATTAAGGTGAATGTACGGCCCAAGCCCTGTGCAGTTCCCAGGCTGACGGTTTGTCTTCACTGGGAGGCCAAGCTCATGGGGAGAGGTGCCTATACTAGGATATGTAAGTGAAAGGTTATGGTTGATGATCCACGTACTGAGTTACGATGATTCAGGGCTATCCCTGACGGATGTAATCAAATGTTGTGGCACAAGTGTGCAACCTCTGCAGAGTGTGAATCTATTCGAATAGTCGTGTCCACGGTTACAGACGGTTGGAAAGGCCATACTGTTTCCGGTGTCAGATGTTTTCGTGAAAAGGGTTGATGAATGGAATGGTGACTTGACTTGAATCACAACTGAGTTGTGGGAATGACACTAATGTTCCCACTTGAGTTAGTTAGCATATGAAGAGTCTTTTATCAAATGCTTGTGAACTAAAATTGGCTTTATGCAAATAAAACTAGAGCTTAGCACCCCATTACTAGAATTGATAGTACTTACACTAGTATTAGTTTGCGAGTACTTTAAAGTACTCACGGCTGTGTCCCTGGCTATTCAAATGGCCAGACTATGAAGGAGAGCAGCAGTACCAAGACGAAGGACAACAAGACGTCTACGACAACTAGGACTACTCCTGACGTCAAGCGTTGGCCTATGGACTAGATAGTCCGCTTCTATTACGCTTCCGCTATGTATTGTGTTCGTTGATCATTAGGTCAACTATTTGTGTAATATTGGATCATGTGATCTGAATTTGTAAGACAAGTATGGTTTGTAATGAATGATGACTTATGATATCGACTGTTATGTCTCGCAACAACAATCTTCCTGGGATTGCGATGTATGGCATAATAGGCATCTGGACTTAAAAATCCGGATGTTGACAACAAGTCATATTCACCTTCAAAATCTTTCAATAGAATGATGATGGGATTCGTAGCATAGAAAACAAAAAAATTCCTACCGCGAGAACGAAAACCAAGCCAAGATGCAATCTAGAAGATGGTAGCAACGAGAGGATCACGAGACTAACCCTTGAAGATTTCCAAAGCCTACGAGATTCGATTTCGTTGTTGCAGAAGATGATCACTTGCCTCTTTCAAAAGCGCATAGAAGATCTTTACGGTGCCACAATTGGGCAGCACCTCCGTACTCGGTCACACGTTCGGTGTTGATGAAGACGCCATCCTTCTCCCCGTTCCAGCGGGCAGCGGAAGTAGTAGATCCTCCTCGGAATCCCGGTAGCACGACGGCTTGGTGGCGGTGGTGGTGGAGAACTCCGGCAGGGCTTCGCCTATGCGCTGCGGGAGTTTTATGTGGAGGAGGAGAGGCTAGGGTTTGGGGAGAGGGGGTGGCTAGGGCGCCGGCCATGGGCACCCTTTGGTGGTGCGGCCAAGAGTGGGCTGCCCCTCCCTCTCCTCCTCATTATATAGGTGGAAATCCCCAAGAGTTGTAGTCCAAGTCTTCGAATAAGACCCCAACAACAAAACCTCCCATAGGTGGTAAACCTACTCAAGGGGGGAGTCCTACTCAAGGTGGGACTCCCACCTTTCCTTGAGGTGGGGTGGCTGGCCACCTTAGGTGGAGCACACCTTGGACTCCTCCCTTTAGGGTTGGCCGGCTTAGCTTGTGGAGTCCCTCCGGGACTCCGCCTTCCATAGTGATTTCTTCTGGACTTTTCTAGAACCTTCTAGAACCTTCCATAAATGCATCGGATCATTTTCAAACTTATAAAATGACTTCCTATATATGAATCTTATTCTCCGGACCATTCGGAACTCCTCGTGATGTCCTGGATCCCATCCGAGACTCCGAACAAAACTTCGAACTCCATTCCATATTCCATATCTACTTGAACGACATCAAACCTTAAGTGTGTCACCCTACGGTTCACGAACTATGCAGACATGGTTGAGACCTCTCTCTGACCAATAACCAATAGAGGGATCTGGAGATCCATAATGGCTCCCACATAGTCAACGATGACTTAGTGATCGATTGAACCATTCACATACGATACTGATTCCCTTTGTCACGCGATATTCTACTTATCCGAGGTTTGATCATCGGTATCTCTATACCTCGTTAAACCTCGTCTTATGACAAGTACTCTTTACTCGTACCATGGTATGTGGTCTCTTATGAATCTTTCATACGCTTGCAAGCTAATTAGACGACATTCCACCGAGAGGGCCCAAAGTATATCTATCCGTCATCGGGATGGACAAATCCCACTGTTGATCCATATGCCTCAACTAATACTTTCCGAATACTTAATCCCACCTTTATAACCACCCATTTACGCAGTGGCGTTTGATGTAATCAAAGTACCCTTCCGGTATAAGTGATTTACATGATCTCATGGTCGAAAGGACTAGGTAACTATGTATCGAAAGCTTATAGCAAATGAACTTAATGACATGATCTTATGCTACGCTTAATTGGGTTTGTCCATTACATCATTCACATAATGACATAACCTTGTTATTAATAACATCCAATGTTCATGATCATGAAACCATGATCATCTATTAATCAACAAGCTAGTTATACAAGAGGCTTACTAGGGACTCCTTGTTGTTCACATAACACATATGTATCAATGTTTTGGTTAATACAATTATAGCATGGTATGTAAACATTATCATAAACACAAAGATATATTATAATAATCATTTTATTATTGCCTCTTGGGCATATCTCCAACAGTCTCCCACTTGCACTAGAGTCAATAATCTAGTTTACATTTGTAAAGATATAACACCTTGGCCTTCCGGTGCTTTATCATGTTTTGCTCATGGGAGTGGTTATAGTCAACGGATCTGACACGCTCAGAAACGTATGTATTTTGTAATTCATTTGCGTCTCAATGCATCACTCATTTCCAAATGAGTCGGCATTAAATATGTTTGGTCTTCTAGTGGAACCTTAATTCCGCGGTCTGAAATATGTCACTAATATTGTCACACACAATATAGCTTCAAAGTTCTGACACTATCGGAACTACACCAAATTCTCAAAGAACTTCTTGACTTAACATCCTTAGTCATTGTCAAAACAATGACATACTCTGCCTTCATTTGTAGAATCCGTCACAATATTTAGAACTCATCGAAATCTAGCATAGACAACTTCTAGCTCATTGTGATACCTTTTAAACAACACTTAGTCCAATTTGAGATTGAAATTTTATTTTTATATGTGACAAAACCAATATCGGTGCAACATATTACAGCGATTTGTTTGTCATTTCTCCATACAAAACTATATATATATCATTGGTTCTTCTTAAGTACTCAAGAATATTCTTACTATTTTTTAATGATCATCACATGAATCATTCTGGTACATGCTCATAACACTTTTAAGAGCACATGATATCTGATTGTGTACATATTATTCGTGATCTATAATCACTCATGTGTTTTTACTCATTGAGTGTAAGATACACTCAAGTCTTGTTAAAACTTTACATGACAAGAACATTTTCTTAATATTTCCTATATTGAACTACTTCAATATCCATTCTATGTACTTTGACTTAAACTTATTATGTGTTTCAATCTATCTTCATAGATCTTGACACTAAATTTGTTTCAGTCCATATCCTTTCATTGAAGTTAATTTTTCAATGAAACCTTTTAATCAAGTATATAATTACATCATTTATAACCAACTATATGTCATCTACATAAAGTATTATAAATATGTCTCAGCGCTCCCACTTAATTTCACCCGGTGAAGATTCCAACTCCGCGATACTCACTTCATCCAATTGAAGTTTGTATACCTATCTAGTATTCCACGGACCAGCAAAACTCTTGGTTGTATCTTGTATACACCTTTAATACATACTTCTGATAAGTAATGTATTTTGCCATCATACTAGCATAATCCACATAGACTATAAGCATTGCTACGGAAGATCTAATCTTATCGTAGTCAACTCTTTGAACTTTGTCGTAAACAACTTTTCGACAAGTCGAGCTTCTTCAAGGATATTTCATCCAAGTCCATCAATTTTATAGATCCATTTACTTTCAAAAGGTATTCATCTATCTTGGATTTCATGGCGCTTGGCCATTTTAACGGAGTCAGCGCCCATCATAACTTCTTTGTTTGTAGTTGGTTTATCATTGTTCAAAATCAATCCTTTGTCCACAAATCATTTATTTGATCACAAAGTAAACCATACCTACAAGGTTCAATAAGTACTTCGATCTCCATGGCTAAAACACTTTGTAGTCATGTGAGCCATGATCGTCGTGGCCGCTTCCGGAACCAATTTCCGATGTTGCGCTACTCTGATCATTATGCTCGGGGTCATAAACCTTATCAAGTTCTATTGTCCTCCCACTCAAATACTTCGCTAAGAAACAATTTCTTGGAAATAAGCAAGAAACATCGACAAACACTTTTGTCTTTGTCTCCATAGTGGAAAGAATTCCCAATCAATACTTTGGGATAAACAACAAAGACATTCATCTGATTTTGGTTGTAAACTCTTAGACCAAAATTTAAAGAAAGGACTATTAGGGTTTATACCCATGCCATAACTCGTATGGTGTCATTTCAACGGATCATGCATGATGATGCTCTATTCAGTGTAAAAGCGGTAGTCACTAAAGCATAATCCACAAAAATATAATGGCATTCAATATTTTATCTCATCATTGACCCAACAAGGTTTGGATACATCTCTCGGATACTCCATCATCACTATGATACTCCAAGAAACGTGAGTTGTAAAAAAATTTCATAACTCTCTTAGATGTTCGCTAAAACTCGTAATTCGAATATTTCTACCATGATCAAATCATAGATATTTGACTTTTCTATTACGATGATTTCCACTTCATGCTGAAATTTATTTGAATCCATTCAAATGTTTCAAACTTCTTCCTTATCGAATATATCCACATATATATACTCAATTCATTGTTGGAAGTTTTCATGAAGTAGAAGAATCTCCCGCACACAACTATGCCCAGTGAACCATATACATCATCATGTATGTTTCCACTAAGATAGTTGCCCGTTTCAACTCTTGGCCTATGAATGGTATTTTAGTCATTCTCTTTAGAAAAGATTTGCAAGCGCCAAACGATTCAAAAATCAAATGACTCCAAAAATCCATTTGCATGGAGTTCCTTCATGCGTTCCTTTCTAACATGACCTAAATGGTGGTTCCACAAATAAGTGGAATTCAAATCATTTGCCTTATGGCATTTTAGCGTCAGTGTTATGTGTGTGTGTTTCACCATTAAGATTTATAACAACTTATCCATCGTACATGGAGTAATGTCATAATTTGAACAACTCATTGTTTTCATTTGACTAGAGCAAAATAACAATTATTAAGTTCTTTATTATAAATTCTAAGGGCTAGATAGAATGCCAACGACGAACATAATAACACTTTATTTTTGTTCCAGACGTGCATTCTTATCATATTCCTTGTCAGTCATTTAGGCCATTATATTCTTGTATTGCGTTGTTTTGTATGACACTTCATACCAACCAATATGGTACAGATACCCAAGAATTTCATTGTGTGACCAAACTAGGAATACATTCATAACATGTATATCATTTATATACACCTGAGCTAGACTTTCTAGTCTTCCTTTCTTTCTGCCAAAATATCTTTTGTAGTTTCTCTTTTAGTTTTCCTCATTCTCAGAAAACACTTCACCTTCAATAACTTCTAAGTCCATTAGTCAAATACCAATAACCTTGAGGTTCTTACTTTGATCATCATATGACAAGTGTTCCAGATTTCACTATTAGTAACTTTTTAATATGATGAACAATTTCACTCATAATTGTATCCATCATATCATGACGACTTTTCGAGACCATGTCTGTACATGCTAGGATCGTAAAGTTTAACCTCAGTATTTGCATGTGCAAATCTGGCTTGCACCCGTTGTATGCACACGTAGAATCTATAACACCCGATCATCACATGATGCTTCGATACGACGAGTATTAGCAACGGTGCATACTAAGGACGATCACTTCATGGATATGCGAATATCGTTAGTGCCCCAATAGTTGGAGGATTGGGACGCCTTGCGTCTTCAACCTTCATACATTCCCATAAAACTTATGAGTTTATGTAGTCTCACCAAATTATATTCTATCACCTTGCAACAAGGTCTTAGATATCACATATATCTCATACCTCGCTTATTTCTGAAAACAAACTTTTCAGCTCCTTACTTTTCAAACGGATTTGAACTTCAAGTTTCACGAAGACAAGATGACTTTAGGTACTAATTGAAACCATAGCTCTCTGAATCAACAATGTGAGATTTACTAAAAGTTTGCAATAGGACTTAATCATTTCTTGATTCTTTAACAATACGGTACCATTCCGTAAATTTTCTTGTCAGACTTAACAGTATTTCTATCTCAATTACAAGACTACCGCATGGTAGAAAACGGGTGCCAATACTACAAAATTAATTCAAAATACTACTTAGACTATGTTTATGATAATTAGTTCATGTTTTAATCTAATTACTAATGAACTCCCACTTAATACAACATCCCTCATAGTTGTTAAGTGGTACACGATCCACATCCACAACACCAAAACCGATCATCACGTGAGATGATGTAGCTTCAATGGTGAACATCAACATGTTGATCATATCATTGACTCGTGTTCAACCTTTCGGTTTCCGTTGTCCCGAGGCCATGTCTGGCCATGCTAGGCTCGTCAAGCAAACCCAAGTATTCCGCGTGTGCAAACATGGCTTACACCCGTTGTATATGAACGTAGAGTCTATCACATCCGATCATCACGAGATGCTTCAAAACGACGAACTGTGCAATGGTGCATACGAGGGGAGAACACTTTATTATCTTGATATTAATGTGAGGGATCATCTTATAATGCTACCATCGCGTTCTAAGCAAAATAAGATGCAAAAAGGATTAACATCACATGCAATTCATATGTGATATGATATGGCCCTTTAGTCTTTGCGCCTTTGATCTTCATCTCCAAAGCACGGACATGATCTCCATTATCAACAGGTATGATCTCCATCATCGTCGGCGTAGCATCAAGGTCCATGGCACCGTCTTCATGGTTGTTCACCTCATGTAGCAACTATTACAACTACTTTGAAAAACTACTCAACATGAAATTTAAAGACAACCATAAGGCTCCTGCCGGTTGCCACAATACAATAATGATCATCTCATACATATTCATCATCACATCATGGCCATATCACATCACCAAACCCTGCAAAAATAAGTTAGACGTCTCTAATTTGGTTTGCATATTTTACGTGGTTGAGGGTTTTCGAGTAAGATCCAATCTACCTACGAACATGAACCACAATGGTGATAGTAGTGTTGTCAATAGAAAGAGTAAATTGAATCTTCACTATGGTGGGAGAGACAGACACCCGCAAAGCCACTTATGCAATACAAGTTGCATGTCGAACGTGGAGCAAGTCTCATGAACGCGGTCATGTAAAGTTAGCCCAGGCCGCTTCATCCCACTATGCCACAAAGATGCATAGTACTCGAACTAAAGACAACAAAGCATCAACGTCCACAAAACAATTGTGTTCTACTCGTGCAACCAATCTATTCATAGACACGGCTCTGATACCACTGATGGGATTCGTAGCATAGAAAACAAAAAAATTCCTACCATGAGAACGAAAACCAAGCCAAGATGCAATCTAGAAGATGGTAGCAACGAGGGGATCACGAGACTGACCCTTGAAGATTTCCAAAGCCAACGAGATTAGATCTCGTTGTTGCAGAAGATGATCACTTGCCTCTTTCAAAAGCGCGTACAAGATCTTGACGGTGCCACAATCGGGCAGCACCTCCGTACTCGGTCACACGTTCGGTGTTGATGAAGACGACGTCCTTCTCCCTATTCCAGTGGGCAGCATAAGTAGTAGATCCTCCTCGGAATCCCGACAGCACGACGGCGTGATGGCGGTGGTGGTGGAGAACTCCGGCAGGGCTTCGCCTATGCGCTGCGGGAGTATTATGTGGAGGAGGAGAGGCTAGGGTTTGGGGAGAGGGGGTGGCTAGGGCGCCGGCCATGGGCACCCTTTGGTGGTGCGGCCAAAAGTGGGCTTCCCCTCCCTCTCCTCCTCATTATATAGGTGGAAATCCCCAAGAGTTGTATTCCAAGTCTTCGAATAAGACCCCAACAACAAAACCTCCCATAGGTGGTAAACCTACTCAAGGGGGGAGTCCTACTCAAGGTGGGACTCCCACCTTTCCTTGAGGTGGGGTGGCCAGCCACCTTAGGTGGAGCCCACCTGGGACTCCTCCCTTTAGGGTTGGCCGGCCTAGCTAGTGGAGTCCCTCCGGGACTCCGCCTTCCATAGTGATTTCTTCCGGACTTTTCTAGAACCTTCTAGAACCTTCCATAAATGCACCGGATCATTTTGAAACTTATAAAATGACTTCCTATATATGAATCTTATTCTCCGGACCATTCCAGAACTCCTCGTGATGTCCTGGATCCCATCCGAGACTCCGAACAAAACTTCGAACTCCATTCCATATTCCATATCTACTTAAACGACATCAAACCTTAAGTGTGTCACCCTACGGTTCGCGAACTATGCAGACATGGTTGAGACCTCTCTCCGACCAATAACCAATAGAGGGATCTGGAGATCCATAATGGCTCCCACATATTCAACGATGACTTAGTGATCGATTGAACCATTCACATACGATACCGATTCCCTTTTTCACGCGATATTCTACTTGTCCGAGGTTTGATCATCGGTATCTCTATACCTCGTTCAACCTCGTCTTATGACAAGTACTCTTTACTCATACCGTGGTATGTGGTCTCTTATGAACCTTTCATATTCTTGCAAGCTAATTAGACGACATTCCACCGAGAGGGCCCAGAGTATATCTATCCATCATCGGGATGGACAAATCCCACTGTTGATCCATATGCCTCAACTAATACTTTCCGAACACTTAATCCCACCTTTATAACCACCCATTTATGTAGTGGCGTTTGATGTAATCGCAGTACCCTTCCGGTATAAGTGGTTTAAATGATCTCATGGTCGAAAGGACTAGGTAACTATGTATCGAAAGCTTATAGCAAATGAACTTAATGACGTGATCTTATGCTACGCTTAATTGGGTGTGTCCATTACATCATTCACATAATGACATAACCTTGTTATTAATAATATCCAATGTTCATGATCATCTATTAATCAACAAGCTAGTTATACAAGAGGCTTACTAGGGACTCCTTGTTGTTCACATAACACATATGTATCAATGTTTCGGTTAATACCTTTATAGCATGGTATGTAAACATTATCATAAACAAAAAGATATATTATAATAACCATTTTATTATTGCCTCTTGGGCATATCTCCAACAAATGACTCATCATTCCAAGGTTTTCAAATTCATTTGTTTCACATGTTCCCATCTAGAGTAGTCACTTTTAGTTTTAGCACTAGCAACTAGTCATGAGGGGTACTAACTAACTTGTAGTTCTCTAGGCTAGGTGTGATGCTCTTGTCTTACTCCATATCTAGACCAAGTGAATCATGAATCAAAAATAAACTTTGATAAACCAAAGTCTAAAAGTTGTAAGGTAAAAACTTGGGTTGGGATCATTAAACACAAAGTAATATATAATGGTGCCTTGCTCTAGTAGAGCTTAGCATTAGTGTAGATTGCAAGAGTATAGCTTGCCTTGAGTGGTGTATTGATCAAAGTTGTCTTCTTCTTCAAAGTAGACCTCCTACTCCTGATAGTCCTCGGTACTAGCGTCTATAAACGGATACGAGGTATACAATCACCAAACAAATCTTCAGGGCTAGACTAAGCACACAAATAGTTCACACAGGTTATTCTATCATCACGACATTATTATCATGTTGGTTGTCTTGGTGTTCTTTTTAAGAAAAATAATTTCCTCTCATTAAAAATATTTACTAGGGTTTCTATTTAGTTCTTTGGAGAAATAATTTCCTCTCATTGAATCTTGTTAAGATTTAATCTCCTCAAATAATAAGGTATGAACACCTGTTGACCAAGGTCAACACTTCATATTTATCATTTGGGAAAATGATTTAAATGCGGTATTACACCTCATGCAATTTAACACTACTATAGTAATAATTTAATATCACCAAATAATACAATATGAGATTTTATAGACCAAGGTTAGTACCTCATGTTGGATTACTTGAGACAAAGATTTAAATGAGAGAATACTTCTCATACTATTTAATTAATTAATTTGGGGCAATTTAAATGGACTAGAAATAGCCACATAGCCATTATTTATTCTAGTCCATGATCATATGAAGTAACCATGTCATATTTTTACATATTCAGATAGACAATATGAAATGTGATTTTTGAGAGTTGGAATCAACTCAAAATAATTTATGGTTGATTTTTAATAAATTTTTGAAGTTTGAAAAGGCCATGCCTTGTTATTTTTACTACACAAGTTCTATATTGAATCTAGGGTTGAGACCAGTGTAGTTGTTTAGAGAATTTCCTAAGCTTTCCAACAATATAAATTCATGAAATTTGGCTCAGTAGAGTTGATTCTATTTAATTTTGAACATAGCACCAGTATGGAATTCAAACAGAAATGATTTATTCGAATTTGAATTAATGGGCTCGCGCGGGAAAACTAGTTGGGCCAGCGAGAGAAAAAGGAAACGGGCCGGCCCACTTCGCGTCCAGCACAATGTTGAGGAAATCGCTTATCGGTGTCAACTCGGTCGGCTGGCGATTAGCGATTAATAGGAAAATCGGCTAATTAATCGGGCGATAAATGAGTTAATCGGGAGATCAATGAGTTTATCGGCTAATCGGTGACCATCAAGTAGCGATTAATCGGCCGATTAATCGTTGAATCAAACGATTTTTTGAACAGTGGTCCAGCATAAGCAGGCCGCCTGACAGCGGGGTCTACGCGTCAGTGACACATAAATCCCGAAGCGGTATGTTTGAATCTGGGACGCAGGATTAGAATGGGATCGAACGGTCCACATGCGTCATCGTCGACGACGAGCACGGGCTCACTGGCGCGACGAGGGTAGGGAGTCGGAGGGCTCACTGGCAGCCGGCGAGGCTTGGCGTCGGCGGTGTTCGACATTGTCGATGATGGTGAGGTGAATGGTGGTCGAGGGAGCGGCTGGGGTGGACGAAATCGTCGCCTTGATCTGGCCACGGGAGCGGCGGTCTCCGATGAAATTCCGCCGACTCCGGTGACAATGTGGAGGGGAAAGAGGTCGAGGAGAGCGAGAGGAAGGAGGGGAGTGAGGTGGTGTGCTCAGAGAGTGAGAGGGGGGCTCCATTTTATAGCGGGTCGAGGAGGCCGAGGGGGTGCGGCAGGTGGATGATGGCGACGGTGCTAGAGAGGGGGAAGAGCGTGTGCGAGGACGCAGGACTGTTCCTGTGGTCATGGTGGGCACGGCGCGCGTGATGGCGTAGCAAATGGAGGACGAGGGTGTGCGGGCGACGTCAGTCTCTGCCACGGGTACCGGCGGAGGTCATCGATGATGGCGTCCTCTACAGGGCTCGCGCGGGCCGTTGGGCTTGTCCGAGAGCTTCCTGGAGTCGTGGCGAGGCAACGAGCGAGAGGAGGGGGCGAGGGAGAGTCAGAGGCGGCGAGGCGACGTCATGTACTGGCGTGCCCGTGGCGTGGCCTGGCGCGCTCTGGCGTGTCCTGGGCGTCGCGAGCACGTCATGTTCCAGGCATTGTCGTGCTCTTCTTCAACCAGGGAGGGTACATGCATGATCAGTGGAGTGAGTGTTGTCTATTTTACATGGTGAGGTCAACCAGAGTGGGGAGAAAAGGGGAGTTGGCATGGTGATGGCATCTGCATGACATGGGCTCAGCCTTGGTCATTCTGGTCCATTGGATAGTGGTGCAAGGGCATGGTGAGGTAGAGGAGAGGTGGGAGGAGTGAGGGATGACCAGAAGTGTGATGGTTTAGGTTAAAACATGATGGATATAAGGATGTTGGGAGGTTGTAGATTGATGCACACCAAGTGTTTGAGGAAATGGCCGAAAGAGAATTGAATTTGAATTTTGGCAAACTTTTGCATGGGTGTGAGTCAAATAATGTTAGGCATCTGTTGGTGGTTTTGGATTGCAAATTTGAGTGGTTTTGTGAAAATCCAAAATGTGTATGATCTAGAATTTGTTTCAATGTTGTAACTTTGCATGCTTAGATTAAGAAATTGAGAATGAATTTGCTATGTTGGTCTTTACCAAAGTTGTTCTTCTTGATGAGTTCTTGGATGAGGTGCAAAGAGTTGGGAGAGTTTGGTTTATAAATCTCTTAATACAAGGGCTCAAAGTGGGTATCTTGTTAATAATGGCATATTTGACCATTATCATATGTGAGTTGTTTTTGAATTTTCTTTTGATTTGCTTTGCATTTCTTTGATTCAAAAGTGATTCTTATGTGTTTAGTAAGGTTTCTAAACCATTGAAACAAATTAAAATGGCCTAGGTTAAAGTTTTGCAAAAATGGCCATAAGAATATATGTGATGTTATTTTGCTTTTTCTTTTCTTTTCCTTATTTCTCTTTGATCCAAATGATCATTGTTTTAGATTCATTTAGTGTTAGGTTAATTTTGTTAAGGGTTTCAAACCATTGAGGTAAGGTAAAAATGGCATAGGCCAAGATTTGCAATTATGGCTATATGCTATCATATGCTCTTTCTTTTATTTTGTTTCTTGTTGACTTCAAAGAGCAAGGTTTAGGATTTTAGGAACATGTTTATCCCTTGAACAAACAATCATGGAAAAGATCACATCCTACATGCTTGAATACTATGCACCATACTCAATTTAATTAAAGTTTTTGTTGGCTCCAATTTTTGGAAAAAGGAAATTTATTTTTCTTCTTTGTTTGAAAAGTTGGGATGTTACAAACCCTTCCCCCTTAAAAAAATCTCGTCCCGAGATTTAAGAAAAGTTAGGAACCTAAGAGAGATTGGGAAATTGGGTTAACCGTAAAACATACTTGGCATGGCATGGGGTGCTTCGTGTGCTTCTGTTGCATTCATGTGGTAGAGACGACCGTTGCGGTTGTTCGGGTTCCTTCTAGCTGTGAAGCGGCGCTGTTGCTGGGCAGGTGCAGCAGTATTGGGGGAAGTCTTGGCAAGAATCTTGGGGCATTCATTGGAGTAATGACCCACAGTTCCACATTCATAACAAGTCACCGTTGACTTGTCTTTTGGGGCAATGGGGGTAGCATTGCTTCCAGTCCTCGGGGCAGTATTGAGGTTGTTGTTGTTGTTACCATTCTGGTTGTTGTTGTTGTTGTTGTTGTGGTGGTGGTGGTGGTTGTTGTTCTTGTTGTTGCCTCCGAGCTTCGGGAGTCCTCCATTGTTGTTGGTGTAGTTTGGGCGGTACGTCTGAGCAGGTGGCTTGTGGTGTCTTGGGGTAAATCCTCCAGATGAATTGTTGCGGTATTTTTGTGTATTGTTGGGTCCATTCTGGTTCATCATTCTGCGCTTGCGGTTTTCATTGGCTTGATGCAGTTTTCCTTCCATCTGGATGGCTGAGTCCACCAGGGCTTCTAGGTCAGCAAACGGGATGTTCACTAACACCATCTGCATCTCATCGTGCAGTCCATTCAGAAATCTTTCCTTCCTCTTCTCGTTGGTTTCGGTCTCATCCGGGGCGTACCTTCACAGAGTGAGAAATCTGTCGCGATATTCCACCACAGACATTCTTCCTTGTTTGAGTTCCCGGAACTCATCTCTCATCTTCTTAATCAAACCCTGGGGCACATGGTACTTGATAAACTTGAGCTTGAAGTCTTCCCAGGTCATCATCTGTCCCGCATTCATTGCACGGGATCTGGTCCACCAGGCTTTGGCAGGTCCTGACAGGTAGTGGGTGGCGAATAGTACTTTCTCTGCAGCTTCTACTCCTGCAACTTCTAGGTTGTTCTCCATTGTTTGGAGCCAGTCATCGGCATCTAGGGGCTCTTCTGTCTTGCTAAACATTGGGGGATTAGTGTTCTGAAAATTTTCCAACTTAGATCCAGGATGATCATGGTTTCCGTGGCCTTGGTTGTTCTGAGCTAACTGCTGTAGTACGACAAGGTTGGCTTGTTGCTTAGCTCTTTCTACTTCTCGATCTGCCATCATCATCTGCAGCATTTGCAGCATTGCATCCTGGTCGGCGCTGCAGGTTGGAGGGGCCATCTGAACATTTGAGGTAGATCATAAGATAAGAGGGGAATTTCTATGGTTTGTTTGGGTTAAAGTTCAAAAAGTTTCAAAACTTGACTAGTGTTGAGGGGGTAAAAACCAACAACACTTTTTCATTCATACCAAACATCACACATTACAAAGCTAACACACCATTGGTTTTAAGAACCATTCATTCGTTCTATGATACAAGGGGACAAATACAAACTCACACCTACGAGAGTGCTCTAGTGATACTACTCTTCATCCGGAATGGTGGTTTCTTTTTCTTCATGGGTAATGTGCTTGGCGAAGAGCGCGGGCATTGTCCAACTCCTTACGGGTCTTGTACAGCATGAAGTCCAGGTACACAACATAGTGGTTCATCTCCGGTGCGGTGGCATGGTTATTGGTCTTCCCATGGGGTCATGTCTTGGGTAGTAAACAAAGCGAGTGTTCTTGATCTTGTTCACATTCTGTCCACATAGACGGGCAATTGCTTCTTGCATGGCTTTGGATATTCCTTCCTTCCAAGTGTTTCCCCTTACAGAAAACCATATGGTTTCCCAAATTGGGGCTCCCAGTTTTCCTCTTAAATCTGCAGTAACTTCCCACTGAGGTTGTCTTCCCGAATGATTATTGAGTGGCACTCCAAAGAACTTGGGATACGGACGTCCTAAATATTCAACTAGTTTCTCCAAATCCTTCTCGAACATTAGGTCTCCTCCGTGGCCAAGCTGATAGGACTCATAGTGGTACTCCATCTGTGAGCAATTAGGATGAGTAAGTTAGAGGAGGGATCAAGTGTGCCAATTTTTATGTAGAATTACAAGCAAAAGTAGAGCATGGATTTCTTATTTTGAAAAGATCTCAAGGATTAGAGTGAGAATAATTTTGCATAAATATCACTTCATTTGTTTTGAAACTAAATTTTTCAGACGTCCATTCTAACTAGGGTCCCCTAAGGTCAAACAATGGCTCTGATACCAACTTGTTGGTGACACGTGAAGCACACGTCTGTTGGGAAACCGAAGAGGAAGGTGTGATGCGTACAGCAGCAAGTTTTCCCTCAGTAAGAAACCAAGGTTATCGAACCAGTAGGAGATGAAGGCCACGTGATGGTTGTTGGTGAAGGAGTGTAGTGCGGCGCAACACCAGGGATTCCGGCGCCAACGTGGAACCTACACAACACAATCAAACTACTTTGCCCCAACTTAACAGTGAAGTTGTCAATCTCACCGGCTTGCTGAAAACAAAGGATTAAACGTATGGTGTGGAGAATAATGTTTGCTTGGAGAAAACAAAGAGAACAGTGATTGCAGTAGCTTGTATTTCAGATGTAAAAGAATGGATCGGGGTCCACAGTTCACTAGTGGTGTCTCTCCAATAAGACAAATAACATGTTGGGTGAACAAATTACAGTTGGGCAATTGACAAATAGAGAGGGCATAACAATGCACATACATATCATGATGACTACTATGAGATTTACTTAGGGCATTATGACAAAGAACATAGACCGCCATCCAGCATGCATCTATGCCTAAAAAGTCCACCTTCGGGTTAGCATCCGCACCCCTTCCAGTATTAAGTTGCAAGCAACGGACAATTGCATTAAGTACCGTGCGTAATGTAAACAATACAAATATCCTTAGACAAAGCATTGATGTTTTATCCCTAGTGGCAACAACACATCCACAACCTTAGAACTTTCTCGTCATCGTCCCGCATTCAATGGAGGCATGAACCCACTATCGAGAATAAATACCCCCTCTTGGAGTTACAAGTATCAACTTGGCCAGAGCCTCTACTAGCAACGGAGAGCATGCAAGATCATAAACAACACATATATGATAGATCGATAATAAACTTGACATAGTATTCCATATTCATCGGATCCCAACAAACACAACATGTAGCATTACAATAAGATGATCTTGATCATGATAGGCACATCACAAGATCTAAACATATGATGGCACAATAGGAGAAGACAACCATCTAGCTACTGCTATGGACCCATAGTCCAAGGATGAACTACTCACGCATCAGTCCGGAGGCGGGCATGGTGATGTAGAGCCCTCCGGTGATGATTCCCCTCTCCGGGAGGGTGCCGGAGGTGATCTTCAGAACCCCCGAGATGGGGTTGACGGCGGCGGCGTCTTAGGAACTTTTCTCGTATTTTGGCTCTCGGTACTAGGTTTTCCGATACGAAGGAATATATAGGCAAAGAGGCAGCGTCGGGGGAGCCAGGATGTGGGCTCCCCACACCTGGGCGCGCCAGGGGGTGGGGCCGCGCCGCCCTATGGGGTGTCCCCCTACTGGCCGTCTCCGACTCTTCTTCGATGTTCTGGAATACTCCATGGAAAATAGGGCCGTGGGATTTTGTTTCGTCCAATTCCGAGAATATTTCCTGTGTAGGATTTCTGAAACCAAAAACAGCAGAAAACAGGAACTGGCGCTTCGGCATCTTGTTAATAGGTTAGTACCGGAAAATGCATAAAAATGATATAAAGTGTATATAAAACATGTGAGTATTGTCATAAAACTAGCATGGAACATAAGAAATTATAGATATGTTGGAGACGTATCAAGCATCCCCAAGCTTAGTTCCTACTCGCCCTCGAGTAGGTAAACGATAAAAAGAATAATTTCTGAAGTGACATGCTACCAACATGATCTTGATCAATACTATTGTAAAGCATATGAGATGAATGAAGTGATTCAAAGCAATGGTCTATAGTTTACTAACAAATAGATAATGACTAAACAACTGAATCATATAGCAAAGACTTTTCATGACTAGTACTTTCAAGACAAGCATCAAAAAGTCTTGCATAAGAGTTAACTCACAAAGAAATAGATTCTTAATAGAAGGTTTTTAAGCAACACAAAGGAAGATTTAAGTTTCAGCAGTTGCTTTCAACTTTCAACATGTATATCTCATGGATAATTGTCAACACAAAGTAATATGAAGAGTTCAATAAGCAAGCATGTAAGAATAAATGCACACAATTGACACAAGTGTTTGCTTCTAAGATAGAAAGAAGTAGGTAAACTGACTCAACATAAAGTAAAAGAAAGGCCCTTCGCAGAGGGAAGCAGGGATTAAATCATGTGCTAGATCTTTTCAAGTTTTGAAATCATATAAAGAGCATAAAAGTAAAGTTTTGAGAGGTGTTTGTTGTTGTCAACGAAAGGTAGTGGGCACTCTAACCCCCCTTGTCAAACAGAATTTCAAAGAGCGGCTCCCATGAAGGACGTTATCTCTACCAGCAAGGTAGATCATCCCTCTTCTCTTTTGTTTACACATGTACTTTAGTTTTATTTATGGATGACACTCCTCCCAACCTTTTTCTTTCACAAGCCATGGTTAACCGAATCCTCGGGTGCCTTCCAACATTTCACATACCATGGAGGAGTGTCTATTTGCAAAATTAAGTTGCTTACTGATGAATCAGGGCAAAACATGTGATGAGAATTATTAATGAATGTTAATTAATTGGGGCTGGAAACCCCGTTGCCAGCTCTTTTTGCAAAATTATTGGATAAGCGGATGAAGCCACTAGTCCATTGGTGAAAGTCTGCCCAACAAGATTGAAAGATAAAACACCACATTCCTCATGAGCTATAAAACATTGACACAAATAAGAGATAATAACTTTTGAATTGTTTAAAGGTAGCACATGAAGTATTTACTTGGAATGGCAGAGAAATACCACATAGTAGGTAGTTATGGTGGACACAGATGGCATAGGTTTTGGCACAGGGTTTTGGATGCACGAGAAGCATTCCCTCTCAGTACAAGGCTTTGGCTAGCAAGGTTGTTTGAAGCAAACACAAGTATGAACCGGTACAGCAAAACTTACATAAGAACATATTGCAAGAATTATAAGACTCTACACTGTCTTCCTTGTTGCTCAAACACTTTTACCAGAAAATATCTAGACTTTAGAGAGACCAATCATGCAAACCAAATTTCAACAAGCTCTACGGTAGTTCTCCACTAATAAGTTTAAACTACATGATGCAAGAGCTTAAACATGATCTACTTGAGAGCTTAAAACAATTGCCAAGTATCAAATTATTCAAGACAATATACAGATTACCACATGAAGCATTTTCTGTTTCCAACCAAATAGCAATAAGTGCAGCAGCTTTCAGCTTTTGCCATGAACATTAAAAGTAAAGCGAAGAACACCAGTGTTCATATGAAAAAGCGGAGCGTGTCTTTCTCCCACACAAGCATTTTAGGATCCGATTTTATTCAGAGAATGAAAATAACAAAACGAAAATAAAAGCACACAAACGGTCCAAGTAAAGCACATAAGATGTGACGGAATAAAAATATAGTTTCACTAGAGGTGACCTGATAAGTTATTGATGAAGAAGGGGATGCCTTGGGCATCCCCAAGCTTAGATGCTTGAGTCTTCTTGAAATATGCAGGGATGAACCACGGGGGCATCCCCAAGCTTAGACTTTTCACTCTTCTTGATCATATTATATAATCCTCCTCTCTTGATCCTTGAAAACTTCCTTCACACCAAACTCAAAACAATCTCATTAGAGGGTTAGTGCATAATCAAAAATTCACATGTTCAGCAAGGACACAATCATTCCCAACACTTCTGGACATTACCCAAGGTTACTGAAATTTAATGGAGCAAGGAAACCCACTCAAACACATTAAAAGAGGCAATGTGAAATAAAAGGCAGAATCTGTCAAAACAGAACAGTCCGTAAAGACGAATTTTTTAGAGGCACTTAACATGCTCAGATGAAAAAGCTCAAATTGAATGAAAGTTGCATACATATATGAGGATTACTCACGAATTTTTCAAGATTTTACGATTTTCCTACAGAGAGAACAGCTCAAATTCGTGACGACTGAAAATACGTTTCACGCAGAAATCCAAATCTAGTACCAACTTTCTATCAAAGACTTTACTTGGCACAACAATGCAATAAAGTAAAGATACAAAGGTATTGCTACAGTAGTAACAAGCACCTTGACTCAAATATAAAACAAAAATTGCAGAAATAAAACAATGGGTTGTCTCCCATAAGCGCTTTTCTTTAACGCCTTTCAGCTAGGCGCGGAAAGTGTAAATCAAGTGACATCAAGAGAAGAAGTATCAATATCATAATTTGTTCTAATAATAGAATCAAAAGTAAACTTCATTCTCTTTCTAGGGAAGTGTTCCATACCTTTCTTAAGAGGGAATTGATATTTAATATTTCCTTCTTTCATATCAATAATAGCACCAACGGTTCGAAGAAAGGGTCTTCCCAAAATAATAGGACAAGATGCATTGCATTCAATATCCAAAACAACAAAATCAACGGGGACAAGGTTATTGTTAACCATAATGTGAACATTGCAATCCTCCCCAAAGGTTTCTTTATAGAATTATCAGCAAGATTAACATCCAAATAACAATATTTCAAAGGTCGCAAGTCAAGCATATCATAGAGTTTCTTAGGCATAACAGAAATACTTGCACCAAGATCACATAAAGCATTACAATCAGAATCATTGACCTTCATTTTAATGATGGGCTTCCAACCATCTTCTAACTTCCTAGGAATAGAAGCTTCAAGTTTTAATTCCTCTTCTCTAGCTTTAATGAGAGCATTTGTAATATGTTTTATAAATGCCAAGTTTATAGCACTAGCATTAGGACTTCTGGCAAGTTTTTGCAAGAACTTAATAACTTCAGAGATATGACAATTATCAAAATCAAAACCATTATGATCTAAAGCAATGGGATCATTGTCCCCAACATTTTGAAAAATTTCAGCACTTCTATCACAAACAGTTTCAGCAGTTTCAGGCAATTTTGCACGCTTTCTAGTAGAAGTAGAAACATTGCCAACACCAATTATTTCACCATTGATAGTAGGAGGTTTAGAAACATGTGAAGCATTAACATTACTAGTGGTGGTAATAGTCCAAACTTTAGCTTTATTATTCTCTTTAGCAAGTTTTTCTTCTCTTTCCCACCTAGCATGCAATTCAGCCATCATTCTAATATTGTCATTAATTCGAACTTGGATAGCGTTTGCTGTAGCAAATGACTTAATATCTTTATCTTCATTAGGCATAACTTTCAGTTTTAAAAGATCAACATCAGCAGCAAGACTATCAACCTTAGAAGCAAGAACATCAATTTTACCAAGCTTTTCCTCAATAGATTTGTTGAAAGCAGTTTGTGTACTAATGAATTCTTTAAGCATGACTTCAAGACCAGAGGGTACAATCCTACTATTGTTGTAAGAATTACCATAAGAATTACCGTAACCATTACCATTATTAGAAGGATATGGCCTTGATACGCGTACAGCACGCGTCCGTTGGGAACCCCAAGAGGAAGGTGTGGTGCGTACAGCGGCAAGTTTCCCCTCAGTAAGAAACCAAGGTTTATCGAACCATTAGGAGCCAAGAAGCACGTTGAAGGTTGATGGCGGCGGAGTGTAGTGCGGCGCAACACCAGGGATTCCGGCGCCAACGTGGAACCTGCACAACACAACCAAAGTACTTTGCCCCAACGTAACGAGTGAGGTTGTCAATCTCATCGGCTTGTCTGTAACAAAGGATTAGATGTATAGTGTGGATGATGATGTTTGCGAGAAAACGATAGAACAAGTATTGCAGTAGATTGTATTCGATGTAAAAGAATGGACCGGGGTCCACAGTTCACTAGTGGTGTCTCTCCCATAAGATAAATAGCATGTTGGGTGAACAAATTACAGTGTGGCAATTGACAAATAAAGATGGCATGACAATGCACATACATGTTATGATGAGTAGTGTGAAATTCAATTGGGCATTACGACAAAGTACATAGACCGCTATCCAGCATGCATCTATGCCTAAAAAGTCCACCTTCGGGTTATCATCCGAACCCCCTCCAGTATTAAGTTGCAAACAACAGACCATTGCATTAAGTATGGTGCGTAATGTAATCAACAAATACATCCTTAGACATAGCATTGATGTTTTATCCCTAGTGGCAACATCACATCCACAACCTTAGAACTTTCTCATCATCGTCCCGCATTTAATGGAGGCATGAACCCACTATCGAGCATAAATACTCCCTCTTGGAGTTACAAGTAACGACTTGGCCGAGCCTCTACTAATAACGGAGAGCATGCAAGATCATAAAAAACACATAGATGATAGATTGATAATCAACATAACATAGCATTCAATATTCATCGGATCCCGACGAAACGCAACATGTAGGATTACAAATAGATGATCTTGATCATGTTAGGCAGCTCACAAGATCCAACAATGATAGCACAATTAGGAGAAGATGACCATCTAGCTACTGCTATGGACCCATAGTCCAGGGGTGAACTACTCACACATCACTCCGGAGGCGACCATGGCGGTGAAGAGTCCTCCGAGAGATGATTCCCCTCTCCGGCAGGGTGCTGGAGGCGATCTCCTGAATCCCCCGAGATGGGATTGGCGGCGGCGGCGTCTCTGGAAGGTTTTCCATATCGTGGCTCTCGGTATCGGAACTATTATCTACGAAGGCTTCTTATAGGCGAAGAGGTAGGTTTATGGGCGACGCGAGGGACCCACACGGTAGGGCCACGTGGCAAGGGCCTGGGCCACGCCACCCTAGTGTGGCGTCGCCTCGTCGCCCCACTTCGTATCTACTCCGGTGTTCTGGAAGCTTCGTGGAAAAAATAAGATCATGGGCGTTGATTTCGTCCAATTCCGAGAATATTTCATTACTAGGATTTCTGAAACCAAAAACAGCAGAAAACAGCAACTGGCTCTTCGGCATCTTGTTAATAGGTTAGTGCCGGAAAATGCATAAATATGACATAAAGTATGTATAAAACATGTAGGTATCGTCATAAAACAAGCATGGAACATATGAAATTATAGATATGTTGGAGACGTATCAGCATCCCCAAGCTTAGTTCCTACTCGTCCCAAGTAGGTAAACGATAACAAAGATAATTTCTGAAGTGACATGACATCATAATCTTGATCAATACTATTGTAAGCACATGTAATGAATGCAGCGATCCGAAGCAATGGTAAAGATAATGGTTAAACAATTGAATCATATAACAAAGACTTTTCATGAATAGTACTTTCAAGACAAGCATCAATAAGTCTTGCATAAAAGTTAACTCATAAAGTGTAACGGCCCCAGAAATATCCCTACTAGATTGTTTGTTGTTTTCCTTTTGTGCATCATTATGCATCATGCATCATATCATACATGCATATTCTCACCAAATAAAATTATTTTATAAACCTAAACTATTTTCTTTTCCCTCTCATATGGTTGAATAAAACCTTCCCTTCCCTTTCTTTTAACAAAACCCTAACAAACAAACTATTTTTATTTTGGTATAAAAATGTTTGACAATGCTTGCAAATTATTCCCCCCTCTCTTCCTCTCTGTATTCAAAATTATAATTTTTGTTTGAGAATGTTTCAAACCAATTTGCAAAACAGTTTTAAAAATAAAGGAGAAAAGGAAAACCCCTCTCCCCCTTCCCTGGGCCTCTCTCTTCCTCTGGCCCATCTTTGTTCCAGCCCGAGCCGGCCATCCTTCCTCTCCCTTCCATCCCGGCGGCCCAACCCACCATCTTGACCCAACCCGCAACGAAGGGGTACGCCCCCTTTCTTTGTCGTCTTCCTCCCCCTCACGAAAAGTGTGTGAGGCTGTGGTCCTCCCCTCCTCCCGTCACGGTCCCATGCCACCACCGCATCTCCACCACCTTCCCTCCCCCCTTTATCTTTCGGCCTCCAGAAAACCCTAGCCCCCTCTCATCTTCCTCCCTCGCGCCGCCACCATCTCTCTTCCCCTTTCCTTCTTCTCTCTCACGAACAGAAACACGCAAGGAAAACCACCAACGACCGCCCCCACAGTACTCTCGTCGCCCCGCCGTTCCGTTCGACCCCGCGCCAAACCGAGAGTACCAGGAGATGCGGCTCGTTCTCCTCTTCAACCTGGTACAAGGAATCGAGTCGGGACGCTCCCAGTCGCCACCAAGCTCGCCGTTTCTCCTTCGACTCCTGCAGCGTTTATCGTTGATTCCGGCCACTCGGCTCCTCCCTCGGTGACCTTGAACACACCACCGTGCTCCTGGTAGGGTGGCGCATCTCCTGAGCCTCTTCTCTATTCCGTTACCCCTCTATTTGGTTCTCCCGTTGTTGACCGCTGCCCGCTGCCACAGGAGCTCGTCGCCGGCGACACTCCGGTGCCTCCCCGGCCAACCCACCAACCTCATCTGGACCACCATGCCAAGGCGCATCCCCGACGCCAACTCCCCCGCCTCGGTTCGCCCTGAATCGCCGGATTCGTGGTCGACTAGATCTCAGTCCGCCATGGCCGTTCTGGCCCCAAGCTCCACTTTGCCTGCTTTCAAAAGAAGGTGTCCCAGATATCATACAAAAATCTTGCAACAACGCAGTGGTTAGCACCTTGGTCCTCAACCTGTGCAGCCCGAGTTCGAATCCTTGTGATGCAAAATCCCACCCCTTTTGTTTCTCATTTCTTTCTCTGGTACCCTGACAGGCGGGTCCCTTTCATCAGCCTCACACGGAGCCACGTCTGCGTCTCTGCCTCATCAGCGCCTCGTCACCTCCCTGGTCCCGCGGGTCAGCCGCACGGGCTAGCTTCTCTTCGGTATAAATTGTTTCCCTCTTTTCCCTGTTTTTCTGAAAATGGCAGGAAATGTATAAATCTTGCTAAAATCATATCTTTAAATCTATAACTCCAAATGCAAAGTGTTCTATATGAAAATTGATCAGAAAAATGAGAGGAACATTAATATGCCATCCATTCATCTGTTTGCATCTCGCATCATGTCGTGACGTGATAGTTTGTGCATTTCACCTCACATATATGCGGAGTATTTTGGATCTCCAACTTTGGTTTTCCCCGCTCCGTTTAACTTTGAAGTAGCGCACCCTTGCCATGATATGACATGCTAATCAACCATTAACTTTGTCGGTAGAAATGCAACTCCAACCTTAATTTGATTGTCCGGGGTTCCGACTCCGATTAATATGGATAAGTTGCATTGCGCCATCGTTGCCATGCCATGCATATCAACTTGAGCATGCCGGTTCTTCTTCTGTAGTTGTAAGATTTGCATACGTTGTGTGTTCCAGCATTTGCTTCTTCCCGGATAGGATCACGAAGTGGTGTTGTGAGATACGACAAGTTCTTCTGCAGCTTTTCACAGGCGAGCCAACCCCTTCACCTATTTTACTTTTACATGCTCTTTTGATCTATTGCTATCCTTATGTTGCGATTCTGTTGTGTCACGTGTCCTATCCACCTGTTACCTATATGTCCGAGATACACCTCCTCGCCCTACCTTTTGTTTGTTGTTTGCCAGCTTTGCGAGTCGTAGGCGAGTTTAGGGTTTTTGTTGATATCTCGAAATGTTCGGGATATCTTGTTGGGATGTTGACACATGTACTACCTTTTCGAAACTGAAGTGGATAACTTTTGCTACAACTAAAATTGTTAAGGGTTATAATATGCAGAGGCATCTGTGAGCCCCTTTGCGAAAGCATCGAAACTTTGACTTGCTAATGTCCCCTAGGACCCGAGTTCTTGTTATCTGTTCCGAGATTGAGCGCTCTACCCATGCGTGGGGACGATTATTGGGACCCCCCACCCTCACCCATTACCATTTCTCAAGTCTGTTGAAAAGGGGGCCACAACCTTGGTTTTATTTTCCTATGCCATGTATGCCATGCTTTACTTACTGTTGCCTTCGGGTGTTTATATTCTGTATTGTACCTTGCGGGATGTTTAGCGAAGCGTGTGGTTCGCACGCCTAGCCGCCGGCGCAAACCTCTGAGTCCGTCTCGGAGTACGGCCGAACTTCGATACGGGTAGCTTAGGCGGGTGGCCCCCCTAGACTTTCTTGTTGAACTGGGAACGGTCTTGTTGTGAGACATCCACCTGTCGTAAGTGGGTCGAGCATGCGTATGGTTACATTTGGGCAACCCCTGCAGGGTGTACATCTTATCGATAAGCCGTGTCCACGGTTATGGACGACTTGGAATTGTATAGCTCGATCATAGAACAACTTACACCTAAAGTTGTCGCTAATAACTTGCTAATTACTTGCGTAGTAAGTTAGCCCTATTATAATGGAATGGATATAAAATTGTCAACTGTGTGAGTGCCTTGTTAGTACCTCTTGGCTAAGGGGGATCACATTGGCTGGGTTGTTGTTTGCAGAGTTTAGAACTGCTAGAATATGCGCTTTCTCACCTTCTCTATTAGACGGATGTTGTAGCGTGTCTCTATTGGTTAGTGCTTTGCTGCCGCTAAACTCCACATATAGCCGGGCGAAGTTTACACCGCCCACCAGCAAGCATAGCTGGTCTTGTCTCGCAAGTACGTGCCTTTGGTACTTACCCTCGTTTTTCTCCCTCTTTTCCGGAACCCGCTTTTCGACAAACAGGTACAAGATGACGACGTTAGCAAGGTTACCCTTCCGGCTTGGCCTGGGCAGGGTTATGGACGCCACTGGTTATCTTCAGGACTCTTAGTCCAATTTGTATCTTGTCCGTACTCGGACGTATTCGATCTTCTGTATGATTTGGATCTTTGTATGGTATATTTGTATCTTGACTCGTTGGAGTCGTTGTTGTATATATGTATCTTGTGGGCTCTATTGTAATCCTGTTGTAATGTTACCGCTCGTGTTAATTCCTCTGGCATCACGTGTGTGATTCGTCGCGCACGTCGTGTCGGAGGGCGTCTCTGAATCGATATCGTGCGGATTTCGGCGGGATCGCTGGAATCCTCAGGATACCGGTTTGGGGGCGTCACATAAAGCAATAAATTCAAAGTAAAGGCATTGAAGCAACACAAAGGAAGATTAAGTTTCAGCGGTTGCTTTCAACTTGTAACATGTATATCTCATGGATAGTTGTCAATATAAAGTAAAATGATGAATGCAAATATGCAAGTATGTAAGAATCAATGCACAGTTAACACAAGTGTTTGCTTCTAAGGTGGAAGGAAGTAGGTAAACTGACTCAACATGAAAGTAGAAGAATGGCCCTTCGAAGAGGGAAGCATGGATTGCTATTTTTGTGCTAGAGCTTTTATTTTGAAAACAAGAAACAATTTTGTCAACGGTAGTAATAAAGCATATGTATTATGTAAATTATATCCTACAAGTTGCAAGCCTCATGCATAGTATACCAATAGTGCCCGCACCTTGTCCTAATTAGCTCGGATTACCTGGATTATCACCGCAATACATATGTTTGAACCAAGTATCACAAATGGGTACCTCTATGCCGCTTGTACAAAGGTCTAAGGAGAAAGCTCGCATTGGATTTCTCGCTTTTGATTATTCTCAACTTAGACATCCATACCGGGACAACATAGACAACGAGATAATGGACTCCTCTTTAATGCATAAGCATTCAACAACAAATAATATTCTCATAAGAGATTGAGGATTGTTGTCCAAAACTGAAACTTCCACCATGGATCATGGCTTTAGTTAGCGGCCCAATGTTCTTCTCTAACAATATGCATGCTCAAACCATTCAACTCATGGTAAATCGCCCTTACTTCAGACAAGACGAACATGCATAGCAACTCACATGATATTCAACAAAGGGTAGTTGATGGCATCCCCAGGAACATGGTTATCGCACAACAAGCAACTTAATAAGAAATAAGATACATAAGTTCACATTCAACACCATAATAGTTTTTAGGCTATTTGTCCCATGAGCTATATATTGCAAAGACAAAGGATAGAAATTTAAAGATAGGACTCAAGCAATTTACTTTGGAATGGCAGAGAAATACCATGTAGTAGGTAGGTATGGTGGACACAAATGGCATAGTTATTGGCTCAAGGATTTGGATGCACGAGAAGTAATCCCTCTCAATAAAAGGCTTAGGCTAGCAAGGTTATTTGAAGCAAACACAAGTATGAACCGGTACAGCAAAACTCACATAAAGAACATATTGCAAGCATTATAAGACTCTACACTGTCTTCCTTGTTGTTCAAACCCTTACTAGAAAATATCTAGACCTTAGAGAGACCAATCATGCAAACCAAATTTCAGCAAGCTCTATGTATTTCTTCACTAATAGGTGCAAAGTATATGATGCAAGAGGTTAAACATGATCCTTATGAGCACAATAATTGTCAAGTATCAAATTATTCAAGACATTATACCAATTACCACATGTAGCATTTCCCGTTTCCAACCATATAACAATTAGCGAAGTAGTTTCAACCTTTGCCATGAACATTATGAGTAAAGCCTAAGGACATATTTGTCCATATGCAACAGCGGAGCGTGTCTCTCTCCCACACAATGAATGCTAGGATCCAACTTTATTCAAACAAAACAAAACAAAAGCATACAGACGCTCCAAGTAAAGCACATAAGATGTGATGGAATAAAAATATAGTTTCACTAGAGGAACCTGATAATGTTGTCGATGAAGAAGGGGATGCCTTGGGCATCCCCAAGCTTAGAGCTTTCACTCTCCTTGATCATATTGTATCATCCTCCTCTCTTGATCCTTAAAAACTTCCTCCACACTAAACTCAAAACAACTCATTAGAGGGTTAGTGCATAACCAAAATTCACATGTTCAGAGGTGACATAATCATTCTTAACACTTCTGGACATTGCACAAAGCTACTGAAAGTTAATGGAACAAAAAAATCCATCAAACATAGCAAAACAGGCAATGTGAAATAAAAGGCAGAATCTATCAAAACAGAACAGTCCGTAAAGACGAATTTTTAAAGTGCACCAGACTTGCTCAGATGAAAATGCTCAAATTTAATGAAAGTTGCGTACATATCTGAGGATCACTCACGTAAATTGGCAGATTTTTCTGAGTTACCTACAGAGAAATCAACCCAAATTCGTGACAGCAAGAAATCTGTTTCTGCGCAGCAATCCAAATCTAGTATGAACCTTACTATCAAAGACTTTACTTGGCACAACAATGCAACAAAATTAAGATAAGAAGAGGTTGCTACAGTAGTAACAACTTCCAAGACTCAAATATAAAACAAAAGTGCTGTAGTAAAATCATGGGTTGTCTCCCATAAGCGCTTTTCTTTAACGCCTTTCAGCTAGGCGCAGAAAGTGTGTATCAAGTGTTATCAAGAGACGAAGCATCAACATCATTTTCACAATTTATCCCATTAGGTATCTTAGATGCTCATTTTTCTATAGTGGTATTAAGAGCTTTATCAATTTTAGGCCTATAATAGTTTTTTGGTTTAGGCACCTTAGAGACATACATGAACTTTTGCTCCTTACCCACATAAGCTTTCTCTCTAAACTTAATAGATGAAAAAGTTGAACCCAAGGTTCCCATAGCTTTTTCAAGGTCATTAATCCTTTGGGTTTGATTATCATGAATAGCACAAGCTTCAAAGATGACAATTCTCTCATTAATTCCACCTAGAGATTTGTCAAGTTTATCAGTGCTATTAAGTAATTCTCCCAATTTAGTCTCAATACTTGGAAGATTTTGCTCTATGGTTTCCAACTTTTTCATGATATCTTCAAGAGAGATTTCAATTTTAACTTCATTAATAGGTGGTATTCCAAATAGACTCTCAATAATGCAACTAGCTTCTAAAGCAGGAGTGCCTAGGAAATTACCTCCCGCTAGACAATCAAGAACATACCTATTCCAGCTAGAGATACCAACATAAAAATTCCTGAGTAGGATAGTGGTGGAGTGTTTCTTAGTGCACCTATTATGGGCATCACTAATTCTATACCAAGCATATTTTAAACATTCTCCCCCTTGTTGCTTAAACGAACGAACTTCAACTTCAGGATTACTCATTTTAGCAAAAGTAAATGAAGCAAACTAGATAAAGTAAATGCAAGTAACTAATTTTTTTGTGTTTTTAATATGGCAAACAAGACAGTAAATAAAGTAAATCTAGCAACTAATTTTTTTTGTATTTTGATATAATGCAGAAAACAAAATAGTAAATAAAAGTAAAGCAAGACAAAAACAAAGTAAAGAGATTGGAAGTGGAGACTCCCCTTGCAGCGTGTCTTGATCTCCCCGGCAACGGCGCCAGAAAAAGAGCTGCTGGCGCAAAGTTGACGTGGGAGTTAGAGATCTCTGTGGTGTAACTTTTCTTCAGGTCCTCGGTAATGGCGCCAGAAAAAGAGCTTGATACGCGTACAACACGCGTCCGTTGGGAACCCCAAGAGGAAGGTGTGATGCGTACAGCGGCAAGTTTTCCCTCAGTAAGAAACCAAGGTTTATCGAACCAGTAGGAGCCAAGAAGCACGTTGAAGGTTGATGGCGGCGGAGTGTAGTGCGGCGCAACACCGGGGATTCCGGCGCCAACGTGGAACCTGCACAACACAACCAAAGTACTTTGCCCCAACGTAACGAGTGAGGTTGTCAATATCACCGGCTTGCTTGTAACAAAGGATTAGATGTATAGTGTGGATGATGATGTTTGCGTGAAAACGAGTAGAACAAGTATTGCAGTAGATTGTATTCGATGTAAAAGAATGGACCGTGGTCCACAGTTCACTAGTGGTGTCTCTCCCATAAGATAAATAGCATGTTGGGTGAATAAATTACAGTTGGGGAATTGACAAATAAAGATGGCATGAAAATGCACATACATGTTATGATGAGTAGTGTGAAATTCAATTGGGCATTACGACAAAGTACATAGACCGCTATCCAGCATGCATCTATGCCTAAAAAGTCCACCTTCAGGTTATCATCCGAACCCCCCCAGTATTAAGTTGCAACAACGGACAATTGCATTAAGTATGGTGCGTAATGTAATCAACAAATACATCCTTAGACATAGCATTGATGTTTTATCCCTAGTGGCAACGAAGCATATCCACAACCTTAGAACTTTCCGTCACTCGTCCCGCATTTAATGGAGGCATGAACCCACTATCGAGCATAAATACTCCCTCTTGGAGTTACAAGTAACGACTTGGCTAGAGCCTCTACTAATAACGGAGAGCATGCAAGATCATAAACAACACATAGATGATAGATTCATAATCAACATAACATAGCATTCAATATTCATCGGATCCCAACAAACGCAACATGTAGGATTACAAATAGATGATCTTGATCATGTTAGGCAGCTCACAAGATCCAACAATGATAGCACAATTAGGAGAAGATGACCATCTAGCTACTGTTATGGACCCATAGTCCAGGGGTGAACTACTCACACATCACTCCGGAGGTGACCATGGCGGTGAAGAGTCCTCCGGGAGATGATTCCCCTCTCCGGCAGGGTGCCGGAGGCAATCTCCTGAATCCCCCGAGATGGGATTGGCGGCGGCGACGTCTCTGTAAGGTTTTCCGTATCGTGGCTCTCGGTACTTGAACTATTATTGACGAAGGCTTCTTATAGGCGAAGAAGTAGGTTTAGGGGAGACGCGAGGGACCCACACGCTAGGGCCGCGCCGCCCTAGTGTGGCGTCGCCTCGTCGCCCCACTTCGTATCTCCTCCGGTGTTCTGGAAGCTTCATGGAAAAATAAGATCCTGGGCGTTGATTTCGTCCAATTCCGAGAATATTTCATTACTAGGATTTCTGAAACCAAAAACAGCAGAAAACAGCAACTGGCTCTTCGGCATCTTGTTAATAGGTTAGTGCCAGAAAATGCATAAATATGACATAAAGTATGTATAAAACATGTAGGTATTGTCATAAAACAAGCATGGAACATAAGAAATTATCGATACGTTGGAGACGTATCAGGCCTATAGTTGTTACCAAAAATATTCCTATAAGCATTGTTGTTGAAATTATTATTTTTAATGAAGTTCACATCAACATGCTCTTCTTGAGCAACCAATGAAGCTAAAGGAACATTATTAGGATCAACATGAGATTTACCATTAACAAGCATAGACATAATAACATCAATCTTATCACTCAAGGAGGAGGTTTCTTCAACAGAATTTACCTTCTTACCTTGAGGAGTCCTTTCAGTGTGCCATTCAGAGTAGTCGATCATCATATCATCAAGAAGCTTTGTTGCAACACCCAAAGTGATGGACATAAAAGTACCTCCAGCAGCTGAATCCAATAGGTTCGTTGAAGAAAAATTTAATCCTGCATAAAAGGTTTGGATGATCATCCAAGTAGTTAGTCCATGGGTAGGGCAATTCTTTACCAAAGATTTCATTTTCTCCCATGCTTAGGCAACATGTTCATTATCCAATTGCTTAAAATTCATAATGCTACTTCTCAAAGATATAATTTTAGCAGGAGGATAATATCTTCCAATGAAAGCATCCTTACATTTAGTCCATGAATCAATACTATTTTTAGGCAAAGATAGCAACCAATCTTTAGCTCTTCCTCTCATAGAGAAAGGAAACAATTTCAGTTTTATAATATCCCCATCTACATCCTTATACTTTTGCATTTCACAAAGTTCAACAAAATTATTAAGATGGGCAGCAGCATCATCAGTACTAACACCAGAAAGTTGCTCTCTCATAACAAGATTTAGTAAAGTAGGTTTAATTTCATAAAATTCTGATGTAGAAGCAGGTGGAGCAATAGGAGTGCATATGAAATCATTATTATTGGTGCTAGTGAAGTCACACAACTTAGTGTTCTCAGGAGTATTCATTTTAGCAATAATAAAAATAAGTAAAGCAAACCCGAATTTAATAAAGTAAAACAAGTAACTAATTTTTTTGTGTTTTTTATATAAAGAAAGAAAACAAGACATAAAATAAAATAAAGCAAGACAATAAACAAAGTAAAGAGATTGGGTGTGAGAGACTCCCCTTGCAGCGTGTCTTGATCTCCCCGGCAACGGCGCCATAAAAAGTGCTTGATGACGCGTGAAGCACACGTCCGTTGGGAAACCCAAGAGGAAGGTGTGATGCGTACAGTAGCAAGTTTCCCCTAAGTAATAAACCAAGGTTATCGAACCAGTGGGAGATGAAGGCCACGTGAAGGTTGTTGTTGAAGGAGTGTAGTGCGGTGCAACACCAGGGATTCCGGCGCCAACGTGGAACCTGCACAACACAATCAAACTACTTTGCCCCAACTTAACAGTGAGGTTGTCAATCTCACCGGCTTGCTGAAAACAAAGGATTAACCGTATGGTGTGGAGAATGATGTTTGCTTGCAGAAAACAAAGAGAACAGTGATTGCAGTAGGTTGTCTTTCAGATGTAAAAGAATGGACCGGGGTCCACAGTTCACTAGTGGTGTCTCTCCAATAAGATAAATAACATGTTAGGTGAACAAATTACATTTGGGCAATTGACAAATAGAGAGGGCATAACAATGCACATACATATCATGATGACTACTATGAGATTTACTTAGGGCATTTCGACAAAGAACATAGACCGCCATCCAGCATGCATCTATGCCTAAAAAGTCCACCTTCGGGTTAGCATACGCACCCCTTCCAGTATTAAGTTGCAAACAACAGACAATTGCATTAAGTACTGTGCGTAATGTAAACAATACAAATATCCTTAGACAAAGCATTGATGTTTTATCCCAAGTGCAACAGCACATCCACAACCTTAGAACTTTCTGTCACTGTCCCAGATTCAATGGAGGCATGAACCCACTATCGAGCATAAATACCCCCTCTTGGAGTTACAAGTATCAACTTGGCCGAGCCTCTATTAGCAACGGAGAGCATGCAAGATCATAAACAACACATATATGATAGATCGATAATCAACTTGACATAGTATTCCATATTCATCGGATCCCAACAAACACAACATGTAGCATTACAATAAGATGATCTTGATCATGATAGGCAGCTCACAAGATCTAAACATGATGGCACAATAGGAGAAGTAAAACCATCTAGCTACGGCTATGGACCCATAGTCCAAGGATGAACTACTCACGCATCAGTCTGGAGGCGGGCGTGGTGATGTAGAGCCCTCTGGTGATGATTCCCCTCTCCGGCAGGGTACCGGAGGTGATCTTCAGAACCCCCCGAGATGGGATTGATGGCGGCGGCGTCTCAGGGACTTTTCTCATATTTTGGCTCTCGATACTAGGGTTTTCTGATACGAAGGAATATATAGGCGAAGAGGTAGCGTCGGGGGAGCCAGGAGGTGGGCTCCCCACACCTGGGCACGCCAGGGGGTGGGGCCGCACCGCCCTATGGGTTGGCCCCCCTGCTGGTCGTCTCCAACTCTTCTTAGATGTTCTGGAATAGTCCGTGGAAAATAGGGCCGTGGGCTTTTGTTTCGTCCAATTCCGAGAATATTTCCTGTGTAGGATTTCTGAAACCAAAAAAGCAGAAAACAGGAACTGGCGCTTCGGCTTCTTGTTAATAGGTTAGTACCGTAAAATGCATAAAAATGATATAAAGTGTATATAAAACATGTGAGTATTGTCATAAAACTAGTATGGAACATAAGAAATTATAGATACGTTGGAGACGTATCACTTGTCAACACCCGGATTTTTAAGTCCAGATGGCTATTATGCCATACATCGCAATCCCAGGAATATTGTTTTTGCGAGACATAATAGATTGATATCACAGAACATCATTCATTACAAACCATAATCGTCTTACAACAAGGGATCACATGATCCAGTCTTACAACATAGTGGATCTAGAGATCCTATTACAAAACACACAGCGGAAGAAACATAGTAGCGGTCCATCTGTTCCACAGGCAACGCTTGACGTCAGGAGTAGTCCTAGTTATCATAGACGTCCTGCTGTCCATCTTCATGGTACTGGTTCTCCTCTTCATAGTCTGGCCATTTGAATAGCCAGGGACAAAGCCATGAGTACCTTAAAGTACTCGCAAACTAATACTAATGTAAGCACTATCAACTATAGTAAGGGGGTTCTAAGCTCTAGGTTTATTTGCATAAAGCCAGTTTTATTTTATAAGCATTTAGTATTAAAAGACTCTTTCATTGCCTAACTAACTCAAGTGGGAACATTAGTGTCATTCCCACAACTCTTTGGTGATCAAGTCAATTTCACCTTTCAAGTTCAAGTCACAAGTCACCAGTCCTATGTCACCTTTTGAAAAGTTCTGATGACGGAACAATATGGCCTTTCCAATCGTCCATAACTGTGGACACGGCTATTCGAATAGTTTTACACTCTGCAGAGGTCGCACACTTTTGCCACAACATTTGCAATAATCCGTCAGGGTTAATTGGCCCTGATTTATCACACTCCGTGTGCGGACTACCAACCATAACCTTTCACTTACATACCCTACTACAGGCACCTCTCCCCATGAGCTTGGCCTCCCAGTGAAGACAAACCGTCAGCCTGGGAACTGCACAGGGCTTGGGTAGGACATTCACCTCATTTTCACGTCATTTCACATTTCAATGGAGGCAGCCTCGGCATAACCCCTATGACGCTTGCTTAGAGGGAACCCATATTAAAGCACATAAATTTCCAGTTATGCCCTACCCATGATCAGGTATTGTGGGGGTACTTTAAAATTGGAATGGTATCGCATCCGAACCCAACCATCAATTTTTGTAAAGTTCACCATGTCATTCAGAAGTCATATTCACCTTCAAAATCTTTCAATAGAATGACTCATCATTCCAAGATTTTCAAATTCATTTGTTTCACATGTTCCCATCTAGAGTAGTCACTTTTAGTTTTAGCACTAGCAACTACTCCTGAGGGGTACTAACTAACTTGTAGTTCTCTAGGCTAGGTGTGATGCTCTTGTATTGCTCCATATCTAGACCAAGTGAATCATGAATCAAAAATAAACTTTGATAAACCAAAGTCAAAAACTTGTAAGGTCAAAACTTGGGTTGGGATCATTAAACACAAAGTAATATGTAATGGTGCCTTGCTCTGGTAGAGCTTGGCATTAGTGTAGCTTGCAAGAGTATAGCTTACCTTGAGTGGTGTATTGATCAAAGTTTTCTTCTTCTTCAAAGTAGACCTCCTCCTCCTGATAGTCCTCGGTACTAGCGTCTATAAACGGATAGGAGGTATACAATCACCAAACAAATCTTCAGGTCTAGACTAAGCACACAAATGGTTCACAGAAGCTATTCTAGCATCACAACATTATTATCATGTTGGTTGTCTTGGTGTTCTTTTTAAGAAAAATAATTTCCTCTCATTAAAAATATTTACTAGGGTTTCTATTTAGTTCTTTGGAGAAATAATTTCCTCTCATTGAATATTGTTAAGATTTAATCTCCTCAAATAATAAAGTATGAACACCTGTTGACAAAGGTCAACACTTCATATTTATCATCTGGGAAAATGATTTAAATGAGGTATTACACCTCATGCAATTTAACACTACTATAGTAATAATTTAATATCACCAAATAATACAATATGAGATTTTATAGACCAAGGTCAGTACCTCATGTTGGATTACTTGAGACAAAGATTTAAATGAGAGAATACTTCTCATACTATTTAATTAATTAATTTGGGGCAATTTAAATGGACTAGAAATAGCCACATAACCATTATTTATTCTAGTCCATGATCATATGAAGTAACCATGTCATATTTTTACATATTCAGATAGACAATATGAAATGTAATTTTTGAGAGTTGGAATCAACTCAGAATAATTTAAGGTTGAATTTTAATAAATGCTTGAAGTTTCAAAAGCCCATGCCTTGTTATTTTTACTACACAAGTTCTATATTGAATCTAGGGTTGAGACCAGTGTAGTTGTTTAGAGAATTTCCTAAGCTTTCCAACAATATAAAATTCATGAAATTTAGCTCAGTAGAGTTGATTCTATTTAATTTTGAACATATCACCAGTATGGAATTCAAACTGAAATGATTTATTCAAATTTGAATTAATGGGCTCGCGCGGAAAACTAGTTGGGCCATCGAAAGAAAAAGGAAATGGACCGGCCCACTTCGCGTCCAACACGAGCAGGCTGCCTGACAATGGGGTCTACGCGTCAGTGACACATAAATCCCAAAGCGGTATGTTTAAATCTAGGACGCAGGATTAGAATGGGATCGGACGGTCCACGTGCGGCGTCGTCGACGACGAGCACGGGCTCACCGGCGCGGCGAGGGTAGGGGGTCGGAGGGCTCACCGGCGGCCGGCGAGGCTTGGCGTCGGCAGCGTTCGACGTTGCCGATGACGGCGAGGCGAACGGTGGTCGAGGGAGCGGCTCGGGTGGACAAAATCATCGCCTTGATCTGGCCACGAGAGCGGCGGTCGCCGATGAAATTCCAGCGACTCTGGTGACAATGTGGAGGGGCGAGAGGTCGAGGAGAGTGAGAGGAAGGAGGGGAGTGAGGTGGTGTGCTCAGAGAGTGAGAGGGGGCTCTGTTTTATAGCGGGTCGAGGAGGCCGAGGGGGTGCGGTAGGTGGATGATGGCGATGGAGCTAGAGAGGGGGAAGAGCATGGGCGAGGATGCAGGACTGTTCCTGAGGTCATGGCGGGCACGACGCGCGTGATGGCGTAGCAAATGGAGGACGAGGGCGTGCGGGCGACGTCAGTCTCTGCCACGGGTACCGGCGGAGGTCGCCGATGATGGCGTCCTCTACAGGGCTCGTGCAGGCTGTTGGGCTTGTCCGGGAGCTTCCTGGAGTCGTGGCGAGGCTACGAGCGAGAGGAGGGGGTGAGGGAGAGTAAGAGGCGATGGGGCGACGTCATGTACTGGCGTGCCCGTGGCATGGCCAGGCACGCTCTGGCGTGTCCTGGGCGTCACGGGCACGTCATGTTCCAGGCATTGTCGTGCTCATCTTCGGCCAGGGAGGGTACATGACTGATCAGTGGAGTGAGTGTTGTCTATTTGACATGGTGAGGTCAACCAAAGTGGGGAGAAAAGGGGAGTTGGCATGGTGATGGCATGTGCATGACATGGGCTCGGCCTTGGTCATTCTGGTCCTTTGAATAGTGGTGCAAAGGCATGGTGAGGTAGAGGAGAGGTGGGAGGAGTGAGGGATGACCAGAAGTGTGATGGTTTAGGTTAAAACATGATGGATATAAGGATGTTGGGAGTTGGTAGATTGATGCACACCAAGTGTTTGAGGAAATGGCCGAAAGAGAATTGAATTTGAATTTTGGCAAACCTTTGCATGGGTGTGAGTCAAATAATGTTAGGCATCTGTTGGTGGTGTTGGTTTGCAAATTTGAGTGGTTTTGTGAAAATCCAAAATGTGTATGATCTAGAATCTGTTTCAATGTTGTAACTTTGCATGTTTAGATTAAGAAATTGAGAATGAATTTGCTATGTTGGTATTTACCAAAGTTGTTCATCTTGATGAGTTCTTGGATGAGGTGCAAAGAGTTGGGAGAGTTTGGTTTATAAATCTCTTAATACAAGGGCTCAAAGTGGGTATCTTGTTAATAATGGAAGATTTGACCATTATCATATGTGAGTTGTTTTTGAATTTTCTTTTGATTTTCTTTGCATTTCTTTGATTCAAAAGTGATTCTTATGTGTTTAGTAAGGCTTCTAAACCATTGAAACAAATTAAAATGGCCTAGGTTAAAGTTTTGCAAAAATGGCCATAAGCACATATGTGATGTTATTTTGCTTTTTATTTTCTTTTTCCTTATTTCTCTTTGATCCAAATGATCATTGTTTTAGATTCATTTAGTGTTAGGTTAAGTTTGTTAAGGGTTCCAAACCATTGAGGTAAGGTAAAAATAGCATAGGACAAGATTTGCAATTATGGCTATATGCTCTCATATGCTTTTTCTTTTATTTTGTTTTCTTTTTATTTTATTTCTTGTTAACTTCAAAGAGCAAGGTTTAGGGTTTTAGGAACATGTTTATCCCTTCAACAAACAATCATGGCAAAGATCACATCCTACATGCTTGAGTACTATGCACCATACTCAATTTAATTAAAGTTTTTGTTGGCTCCAATTTTTGGAAAAAGGATATTTATTTTTCTTCTTTGTTTGAAAAGTTGGGATGTTACAGTGCAGAAGCTGAGGTCATGGGGAGGTTGGAGGCGACGAGGCGGGGCCGTGCACTGGCGTGCTCTGCGTCATGCCCATGCACGCTCTGGCGTGTCTGGGCTGACGTGGGCACGTCCTTTGCTGGCCTTTGCACGCGTCTCCTCGGCCCAGGGCTGGCATCAGCAGGTGCAGGGAAGTGAGGGCAAGATATGGGACATGGTGAGAGAGAGAGAGGGGAGGACCAGGGTGAGGGTTTGTCGAGGGTACTCCTCGGCAATGCCCTCCGATTGGGGCTTAGGGTTGATGGAATCTTGTAGGCTGACACGAGACATCGGTAAACAGACAAGCGGGGAGAGAGATTTACCCAGGTTCGGGGCCCTCGATGAGGTAAAACCCTTACGTCTTGCTGATACGTCTCCGACGTATCGATAATTTCTTATGTTCCATGCCACATTATTGATGTTATCTACATGTTTTATGCACACTTTATGTCATATTCGTGCATTTTCTGGAACTAACCTATTAACAAGATGCCGAAGTGCCGATTCGTTGTTTTCTGCTGTTTTTGGTTTCAGAAATCCTAGTAACGAAATATTCTCGGAATTGGACGAAATCAACGCCCAGGGTCCTATTTTGCCACGAAGCTTCCAGAAGTCCGAAGAAGAGACGAAGAGGGGCCACGAGGGGGCCACACCCTAGGGCGGCGCGGCCCCCCCCTTGGCCGCGCGGCCCTGTGGTGTGGGGCCCTCGTGCCGCCTCTTGACCTGCCCTTCCGCCTACTTAAAGCCTCCGTGACGAAAACCCCAGTACCGAGAGCCACGATACGGAAAACCTTCCAGAGACGCCGCCGCCGCCGATCCCATCTCGGGGGATCCAGGAGATCGCCTCCGGCACCCTGCCGGAGAGGGGAATCATCTCCCGGAGGACTCTACGCCGCCATGGTCGCCTCCGGTGTGATGTGTGAGTAGTCTACCCCTGGACTATGGGTCCATAGCAGTAGCTAGATGGTTGTCTTCTCCCCATTGTGCTATCATTGTCGGATCTTGTGAGCTGCCTAACATGATCAAGATCATCTATCCGTAATTCTATATGTTGCGTTTGTTGGGATCCGATGAATAGAGAATACTTGTTATGTTGATTATCAAAGTTATATCTATGTGTTGTTTATGATCTTGCATGCTCTCCGTTACTAGTAGATGCTCCGGCCAAGTAGATGCTTGTAACTCCAAGAGGGAGTATTTATGCTCGATAGTGGGTTCATGCCTGCATTGACACCAGGACGAGTGACGAAAGTTCTAAGGTTGTGTTGTGCTTGTTGCCACTAGGGATAAAACATTGATGCTATGTCTAAGGATGTAGTTGTTGATTACATTACGCACCATACTTAATGCAATTGTCCGTTGCTTTGCAACTTAATACCGGAGGGGTTCGGATGATAACCTCGAAGGTGGACTTTTTAGGCATAGATGCAGTTGGATGGCGGTCTATGTACTTTGTCATAATGCCCAATTAAATCTCACTATACTCATCATGATATGTATGTGCATGGTCATGCCCTCTTTATTTGTCAATTGCCCAAGCTGTAATTTGTTCACCCAACATGCTGTTTATCTTATGGGAGAGACACCTCTAGTGAGCTGTGGACCCCGGGCCAATTCTCTTTACTGAAATACAATCTACTGCAATACTTGTTCTACTGTTTTCTGCAAACAATCATCTTCCACACAATACGGTTAATCCTTTGTTACAGCAAGCCGGTGAGATTGACAACCTCACTGTTTCGTTGGGGCAAAGTACTTTGGTTGTGCTGTGCAGGTTCCACGTTGGCGCCGGAATCCCTGGTGTTGCGCCGCACTACATCCTGCCGCCATCAACCTTCAACGTGCTTCTTGGCTCCTACTGGTTCGATAACCTTGGTTTCATACTGAGGGAAACTTGCCGCTGTACGCATCACACCTTCCTCTTGGGGTTCCCAACGGGCGCGTGTTGAACGCGTATCAAGCAGCTTTTACGGCGCCGTTGTCGGGGAGATCAAGACACGCTGCAAGGGGAGTCTCCACTTCTCAATCTCTTTACTTTGTTTTTGTCTTGCTTAGTTTTATTTACTACTTTGTTTGCTGCACTAAATCAAAATACAAAAAAATTAGTTGCTAGTTTTACTTTATTTGCTATCTTGTTTGCTATATCGAAAACACACAAAAAATTAGTTACTTGCATTTACTTTATCTAGTTTGCTTTATTTACTATTGCTAAAATGGCCAACCCTGAAAATACTAAGTTGTGTGACTTCACAACCACAAATAATAATGATTTCTTATGCACACCTATTGCTCCACCTGCTACTACAGCAGAATTCTTTGAAATTAAACCTGCTTTCTTGAATCTTGTTATGCGAGAGCAATTTTCAGTGTTAGTTACGATGATGCTGCTGCCCATCTTAATAATTTTGTTGAACTATGTGAAATGCAAAAATATAAAGATGTAGATGGTGACATTATAAAATTAAAGTTGTTCCCTTTCTCATTAAGAGGAAGAGCTAAAGATTGGTTGCTATCTCTGCCTAAGAATAGTATTGATTCATGGACTAAATGCAAGGATGCTTTTATTGGTAGATATTATCCCCCTGCTAAAATTATATCTTTGAGGAGTAGCATAATGAATTTTAAACAATTAGATACTGAACATGTTGCTCAAGCTTGGGAAAGAATGAAATCCCTGGTTAAAAATTGCCCAACCCATGGATCGACTACTTGGATGATCATCCAAACCTTCTATGCAGGACTAAATTTTTCTTCACGGAATTTATTGGATTCAGCTGCTGGAGGTACCTTTATGTCCATCACTCTTGGTGAAGCAACAAAGCTTCTTGATAATATGATGATCAATTACTCCGAATGGCACACGGAAAGAGCTCCACAAGGTAAGAAGGTAAATTACGTCGAAGAAACCTCTTCCTTGAGTGATAAGATTGATGCTATTATGTCTATGCTTGTGAATGATAGGACTAATATTGATCCTAATAATGTTCCATTAGCTTCATTGGTTGCACAAGAAGAACATGTTGATGTAAACTTCATTAAAAATAATAATTTCAACAACAATGCTTACCGGAACAATTCTAGTAACAACTATAGGCCATATCCTTATAATAATGGCAACGGCTATGGTAATTCTTATGGGAATTCTTACAACAATAATAGGAATTCACCCCCTGGACTTGAAGCCATGCTTAAAGAATTTATTAGTACACAAACTGCTTTTAACAAATCTGTTGAAGAAAAGCTTGGGAAAATTGATATACTTGCTTCTAAAGTCGATAGTCTTGCTGCTGATGTTGATCTTTTGAAATCGAAAGTTATGCCTAGTGAAAATCATCATAATAAAATTGTTACTACAGCAAATGCCATCCAAGTTAGAATTAATGAGAATATAAGATTAATGGCTGAACTGCGTGCTAGGTGGGATAGAGAAGAAAATGAAAAACTAGCTAAAGAGAAGAATGTAGCTAAAGTTTGGACTATTACCACCACTTGTAATGCTAATGCTACACATGTTGCTGCACCTCCTACTAATAATAATAAAAGAATTGGTGTTAGCAATGTTTCCACTTCTAATGCAAAGCGCGAGAAACTACCTAAAACTGCTAAAACTGCTGAAACTGCCTGTGATAAAACTGCTGAAATTTTTTCCAACATTGGGGATGATGATCCCATTGCTTTAGATTATAATGGTTTGAATTTTGATGATTGCCACATCTCTGAAGTTATAAAGTTCTTGCAAAAACTTGCTAAAAGTCCTAATGCTAGTGCTATAAATTTGGCTTTCACACAACATATTACAAATGCTCTCATAAAAGCTGGAGAAGAGAAACTAGAGCGTGAAGCCTCTATTCCTAAAAAGCTAGAGGATGGTTGGGAGCCCATCATTAAGATGAAGGTTAAAGATTTTGATTGTAATGCTTTATGTGATCTTGGTGCAAGTATTTCTGTTATGCCTAAGAAAATTTATAATATGCTTGACTTGCCACCGCTGAAAAATTGTTATTTGGATGTTAATCTTGCTGATCATTCTACAAAGAAACCTTTGGGGAAAGTTGATAATGTTCGCATTACCGTTAACAATAACCTTGTCCCCGTTAATTTTGTTGTCTTGGATATTGAATGCAATGCATCTTGTCCCATTATATTGGGAAGACCTTTTCTTGAACTGTTGGTGCTACTATTGATATGAAGGAAGGTAATATAAAATATCAATTTCCTCTCAAGAAAGGTATGGAACACTTCCCTAGAAAGAGAATGAAGTTACCTTTTGATTCTATTATGAGAACAAATTATGATGTTGACACTTCGTCTCTTGATAATACTTGATGCACACTTTCTGCGCCTAGCAGAAAGGCGTTAAAGAAAAGCGCTTATGGCAGACAACCCATGTTTTTACCTACAGTACTTTGTTTTTATTTTGTGTCTAGGAAGTTGTTTACTACTGTAGCAACCTCTCCTTATCTTAGTTTTGTATTTTGTTGTGCCAAGTTAAACCGTTGATAGAAAAGTTCATACTAGATTTGGATTACTGCGCAGAAACAGATTTCTTTGCTGTCACGAATCTGGCTGTTTTCCCCTGTAGGTAACTCAGAAAATTATGCCAATTTACGTGAGTGATCCTCAGATATGTACGCAACTTTCATTCAATTTGGGCATTTTCATTTGAGCAAGTCTGGTGCCATTTTAAAATTCGTCAATACGAACTGTTCTGTTTTGACAGATTCTGCCTTTTATTTCGCATTGCCTCTTTTGCTATGTTGGATGAATTTCTTTGATCCATTAATGTCCAGTAGCTTTATGCAATGTCCAGAAGTGTTAAGAATGATTGTGTCACCTCTGAATATGTTAATTTTTATTGTGCACTAACCCTCTAATGAGTTGTTTCGAGTTTGGTGTGGAGGAAGTTTTCAAGGATCAAGAGAGGAGTATGATGCAACATGATCAAGGAGAGTGAAAGCTCTAAGCTTGGGGATGCCCCGGTGGTTCACCCCTGCATATTCTAAGAAGACTCAAGCGTCTAAGCTTGGGGATGCCCAAGGCATCCCCTTCTTCATCGACAACATTATCAGGTTCCTCCCCTGAAACTATATTTTTATTCCATCACATCTTATGTGTTTTTCATGGAGCGTCGGTTTGTTTTTGTTTTTTGTTTTGTTTGAATAAAATGGATCCTAGCATTCACTTTATGGGAGAGAGACACGCTCCGCTGTAGCATATGGACAAGTATGTCCTTGGTTTCTACTCATAGTATTCATGGCGAAGTTTCTTCTTCGTTAAATTGTTATATGGTTGGAATTGGAAAATGATACATGTAGTAATTGCTATTAATGTCTTGGGTAATGTGATACTTGGCAATTGTTGTGCTCATGATTAAGCTCTTGCATCATATGCTTTGCACCCATTAATGAAGAAATACATAGAGCATGCTAAAATTTGGTTTGCATAATTGGTTTCTCTAAGGTCTAGATAATTTCTAGTATTGAGTTTGAACAACAAGGAAGACCGTGTAGAGTCTTATAATCTTTACTATTAGTTTGCAATGCAACCGTGGTACGTCTGCTCAGGCTTCGGTCCGTTCCGTTTGATTCGTGCGTCGTACGGTTGCAAGGCAGCCCGCAGCCGAGTCCAGCTCCAACCCGATTGATCCTTCCTTCGTCGTCACGCTGTGGAAGCTGTCCGCATGTGTACGCAAAAGAAACCACATCAGAAACCTGTCCTTCCTCGATTGTACGTTAAGAGAAACCGGATCGGAATCTGCTCCTCGATGGATAGGTATGAGCCGGCCCAGTAAAGAAATAAGAATCCAGGCTCGGGACCTTGATTTACTACCTCGCTTAGCCTACCGTACCAACTTTGGTCTCCAAACCTTGCAACGAAAGAGTCCCACAAGAAGCCTATTTAAGCTCTCATATATACACCGATCGATCGGGTATCCATCGACAACAAAATTGGTTGGTCGAGGACTATCACAGTGGCGCCGCCCAGGACCTGGTGATCACCGTTGACATGAGCACTCCGGCGTGGGGATTGACGAGGTCCGCCGCAGAGAACCGGGATCGGCGACGCTGCTTATTCGTTGTGCAGTCGGTAGGCTGAATTGGATCCACGGCGGAGTCGGGTTGCTGGTATCAATCAACGACGGTGGCGCCCCCAATGACTTAGCCGCTGCGATTCCTGCACCCATCGTGTGGCGCCTCTTCGTGGATGGACTGATGGGGCTCCGCATGGGCAAGGGCTCTGTGCAGTTGTGCCCAGCATGCTCGCCCGATGAGGGCATTGGTCGGACATCTTCTCCAAGTGCTTCAGCTACAACAGGGTCGACCACGAATTTCGGCAATGTCGTAAACCCAGGCCAATCCCCAACGCTCTTCAGTCATCACAAACATGCAGCAAGCGAGTTGCATCTGTTCATGCGAGACACGAAGTAGAAACGGTGGATGAAGGAAACGATGGCTGCCTCCCGCCTGCAGCCCCCAAAGACGGCGTCCGGCTCATGCTCCCCCGAAGACGGCGTCCTGCTCATGCTCGCGTCAAGTGCCAGAACGTGGCGGAGGACGACGAGCGCTCGGTGGCAAACCCACAGCCTCCTTACTCGGTGGCGGCGACATGCCCCCGATGCCGTCTCACGCTTGCGGCCTCCTGGCCTCGCTGTTCCTACCTTTACTTCCAGCCGCATGCCATGGTTCAGACGGAGGCTGCTTCAGGTGAAGCTCGAGGAGGACCCGATTTGTTTGTTCAGTTAATTATTTCTGAACCGATTTGCCTCTACCGTATCCTGCTATGGATGGTTAGCGACGGCGATGACAAGTGTTGGGCTGTGCCGACTATAGTTATTTGGGACGAGTGGACGACTGTGACGAAAGAGACTACCGAGCTGGCCATGTTCGACGTGATACTCAGCCGATGATGTATCGTGGTGTTTTAGTAGCCCTTTTTTCTGAAATTCTGAACAGAACTCTAACCAAAACTGTGCTTCCAACATTATATTTCTGAATCTTACCTAGCTAAATTGCTCAGATGCTCTGCTTCTAGACGACAATCTGTTGTGCTTAATTCATTCTGTGCATTAACACAGGCGATTGCCCAACCTAAAATAAGAGTTGGCCCGGCCTGCCTTCCACTTCTGCAGGCTGCTCCTCTCCCGGCGGGCCATGTGTTGGATTCTTAATTTTCAGCGATGTATATAAGTAGTTCAATAATTTATAAACTCGCATAATTTTGTGGACTACTTTTCTACAACATTAATCATAGATTTCCCCGTAATTTTTTTATTTTAGATTTGCTTGTTTAGCTCAAGGTCTTCGATCCATGTAAGAAAAATATGAACCGACCTTATGAAAAGTAAACCGACGGATTCATACTTTTGAGCGGTATATAATTCACCAATCTTGATTAAATAACCAGACCGATGGATTCATACTTTGTGCAATTTAGTAAACTTAGGTTATATATGTACCTGCAAAGTGCAAAGTAATTCACGAGCTTGATTAAATAATCTAAAGTCGATTTATTTAACCCCAAACTACAGCAGATGTGTATTAGCAAGAGATGACGTTAACATACTTCTAATTTAGTAAATTGGTGAATGAATTTGGATTATTTAAACATCGTTCCGTGGTTACTCATCGAAGCAAAAAAAACTATTTATTAACCCGTTATTTCTTAGATTTGGTACATGCAATTTCCGCGTGTCTTCTTTGAAATTATTTCTTGTTTACGAGCCAATATCTTATTTCTAACGTCTAAACACGTGCAAATGCCATCATGAAAAAATGCAAAAGAATTATATGTATGCACGGTGCTCAAAACTAAGACTACCATCCAGGTGAAGACATTTTACCTTAGATTTGACATGTTAAGAAACAAAATGCTTGATGAAAAGGTGGTGCTTCTATCGATTGCTCTATTTTTCAATTTGTATAAAAATCTCGAAGTGTTTGTTCAAGATTGCTAAATTTATTTTACCGCTAGCAACGTGTAATCATTTGCTTTTCTACAACATTTTGAGAAAAAGATATGACCAAACCGCCTGATGTTAGCCTTTATAGTTTTTTGAAACTTTAAGAGACTAATTTAATATCTACATATTTAACTAGAAAATTTATTCGGCCGTAGCAACGCACGGGTATTTTTCCTAGTGTTTTCAATATGTCTTTTATGTGAGTTTTGCTGCACCGGTTCATCCTTGTGTTTGTTTCAAATAAGCCTTGCTAGCCTAAACCTTGTATCGAGAGGGAATACTTCTCATGCATCCAAAATACTTGAGCCAACCACTATGCCATTTGTGTCCACCATACCTACCTACTACATGGTATTTTCCGCCATTCCAAAGTAAATCGCTTGAGTGCTACCTTTAAAATTCCATCATTCACCTTTGCAATATATAGCTCATGGGACAAATAGCTTAAAAACTATTGTGGTATTGAATATGTAATTATGCACTTTATCTCTTATTAAGTTGCTTGTTGTGCGATAACCATGTTCACTGGGGACGCCATCAACTATTCATTGTTGAATTTCATGTGAGTTGCTATGCATGTCCGTCTTGTCTGAAGTAAGAGTGATCTACCACCTTATGGTTAAGCATGCATATTGTTAGAGAAGAACATTGGGCCACTAACTAAAGCCATGATCCATGGTGGAAGTTCCAGTTTTGGACATATATCCTCAATCTCAAATGAGAAAATTATTAATTGTTGTTACATGCTTATGCATAAAAGAGGAGTCCATTATCTGTTGTCTATGTTGTCCCAGTATGGATGTCTAAGTTGAAGAATAATCAATAGCGAGAAATCCAATGCGAGCTTTCTCCTTAGACCTTTGTACAGGCGGCATAGAGGTACCCCTTTGTGACACTTGGTTAAAACATGTGCATTGTGATGATCCGGTAGTCCAAGCTAATTAGGACAAGGTGCGGGCACTATTAGTACACTATGCATGAGGCTTGCAACTTGTAAGATATAATTTACATGATACATATGCTTTATTACTACCGTTGACAAAATTGTTTCATGTTTTCAAAATCAAAGCTCTAGCACAAATATAGCAATCGATGCTTTTCCTCTATGGAGGACCATTCTTTTACTTTCAATGTTGAGTCAGTTCACCTATTTCTGTCCACCTCAAGAAGCAAACACTTGTGTGAACTGTGCATTGATTCCTACATACTTGCTTATTGCACTTATTATATTACTCTATGTTGACAATATCCATGAGATATACATGTTATGAGTTGAAAGCAACCGCTGAAACTTAATCTTCTTTTGTGTTGCTTCAATACCTTTACTTTGAATTATTGCTTTATGAGTTAACTCTTATGCAAGACTTATTGATGCTTGTCTTGAAGTGCTATTCATGAAAAGTCTTTGCTATATGATTCACTTGTTTACTCATGTCATATACATTGTTTTGATCGCTGCATTCACTACATATGCTTTACAAATAGTATGATCAAGGTTATGATGGCATGTCACTCCGAAATTATATGTGTTATCGTTTTACCTGCTCGGGACGAGCAGAACTAAGCTTGGGGATGCTGATACGTCTCCGATGTATCGATAATTTCTTATGTTCCATGCCACATTATTGATGTTATCTACATGTTTTATGCACACTTTATGTCATATTCGTGCATTTTCTGGAACTAGCATATTAACAAGATGCCGAAGTGCCGATTCTTTGTTTTCTGCTGTTTTTGGTTTCAGAAATCCTAGTAACGAAATATTCTCGGAATTGGACGAAATCAACGCCCAGGGTCCTATTTTGCCACGAAGCTTCCAGAAGTCCGAAGAAGAGACGAAGAGGGGCCACGAGGGGGCCACACCCTAGGGCGGCGCGGCCTCCCCCTTGGCCGCGCGGCCCTGTGGTGTGGGGCCCTCGTGCCGCCTCTTGACCTGCCCTTCCGCCTACTTAAAGCCTCCGTGACGAAAACCCCAGTACCGAGAGCCACGATACGGAAAACCTTCCAGAGACGCCACCGCCGCCGATCCCATCTCGGGGGATCCAGGAGATCGCCTCCGGCACCCTGCCGGAGAGGGGAATCATCTCCCGGAGGACTCTACGCCGCCATGGTCGCCTCCGGTGTGATGTGTGAGTAGTCTACCCCTGGACTATGGGTCCATAGCAGTAGCTAGATGGTTGTCTTCTCCCCATTGTGCTATCATTGTCGGATCTTGTGAGCTGCCTAACATGATCAAGATCATCTATACGTAATTCTATATGTTGCGTTTGTTGGGATCCGATGAATAGAGAATACTTGTTATGTTGATTATCAAAGTTATATCTATGTGTTGTTTATGATCTTGCATGCTCTCCGTTACTAGTAGATGCTCTGGCCAAGTAGATGCTTGTAACTCCAAGAGGGAGTATTTATGCTCGATAGTGGGTTCATGCCTGCATTGACACCGGGACGGTGACAAAAAGTTCTAAGGTTGTGTTGTGCTTGTTGCCACTAGGGATAAAACATTGATGCTATGTCTAAGGATGTAGTTGTTGATTACATTACGCACCATACTTAATGCAATTGTCTCGTTGCTTTGCAACTTAATACTTGGAGGGGTTCGGATGATAACCTAAAGGTGGACTTTTTAGGCATAGATGCGGTTGGATGGCGGTCTATGTACTTTGTCGTAATGCCCAATTAAATCTCACTATACTCATCATGATATGTATGTGCATGGTCATGCCCTCTTTATTTGTCAATTGCCCAACCGTAATTTGTTCACCCAACATGCTGTTTATCTTATGGGAGAGACACCTCTAGTGAACTGTGGACCCCGGTCCAATTCTCTTTCTTGAAATACAATCTACTTGCAATACTTGTTCTACTGTTTTCTGCAAACAATCATCTTCCACACAATACGGTTAATCCTTTGTTACGGCAAGCCGGTGAGATTGACAACCTCACTTCGTTTCGTTGGGGCAAAGTACTTTGGTTGTGTTATGCAGGTTCCACGTTGGCGCCGGAATCCCTGGTGTTGCGCCGCACTACATCCCGCCGCCATCAACCTTCAACGTGCTTCTTGGCTCCTACTGGTTCGATAACCTTGGTTTCATACTGAGGGAAACTTACCGATGTACGCATCACACCTTCCTCTTGGGGTTCCCAACGGGCGCGTGTTGAACGCGTATCACCTACCTGTCTGATCTTTGATTATGAGAATATTGGGTTACAATGGGGTGCCGAAGGTTTCGGCTGTGATTTCGTCGAGAGGCTAAGTGCTACAGCGACCTAGCTCAAGACTTCTGGTGGCTAAAGTTGCTATGATTGATTCTGTGTCCCTCGGCAGCCACTCTCCTGGCCTTTATATAGGAGGCCAGGTCTCAAGAGATCTGTCCGGGTACGACTAGGTTTACAAAAGACCTAGCTCTAAACTTTGCTTGTTCGACTCCTCTCTTTCCTTGTTCTTCAAGGGATCTTCTCCTGCACCGTCCTGGTGGTCCGCCTCGCCATCGGGTATCTTCATGGGCCTCCAATTGGGCCACACGGGATAGGGCAATATCAGTTACCCGAAGGGTAATGCCCACGTCAGTAGTCCCCGAGTGTCTAGCCGAAGATATTTCGGGTAGAGACTAAAGCATGCCTCCACTAAATATTCTTCTCCTTGATTGTTCTTGTCCATCTTGTAACAACATCATCTTCTTCTATCGGGCGAGCGTCCAGTGCTCCCGATGGGAGTAGCCCCCGAGTCTAGGTACGGATGCTTGCAATCCGTGCGTAGACTCAAGTTGTGCCACTCGAACGTCTTCTTCTGCCAAAGTTTTCTGTAAGTCTTCATGGGTCATCTGATACATTTGTACTGGGGCATGTATTCTTCAATAAGGTTTCAACGCGTAAAGGATATTTAGTAACGTGCCCAGCTTTGTTGGTTAACTGCCGATGGCAAAACAACGTTACCCTACACAGAATCAAGTCCCCGGGCATGATCCTGGAGTACAAAAATGTTTTATCGGGTGCGCGTCCAGTGCTCCCGATGGGAGTAGCCCCCGAGTCTGGGCACGGGCGCTTGCGACCGGGTGCAGACTCGAGTTGAGAATTCCATCCTATCCTTCACAGGAATATCTTCGATCTCACGTTTTATCGGATGCACGCTCAGTGCTCCCGATGGGAGTAGCCCCCGAGTCTGGGCACGGGCGCTTGTGACCGGGTGCAGACTTGAGCCGATCTCCCGATGCTTTTTGTGTTTCTTCGGATGCTTATGGAAGGCTTGATGGCTTCACTGATGATGCTACCACTGCTATGGTTTGACTGACAAGACTTGACCTGACGGGCCCACCCTAGTTCTGCGCGGGCAGTTTTTAGGAAATGACCAGTGCATGCGTACTGACCGAGGCATCTCCTCGATTTTCGCACATCGTGGGAATAATGGGTCGCCGGTTCTGTTCTCCTCTTGTGACACGTGTACGACCAGATTTGATCCTCCTCCCACGATGTCTATGGAGTTATGGCCACGATTTCCCATCAATCCCGTGGCATTAATAGGGAGTCTTCCTGTTGTTTTTACTTTTTACGTTTCGACACTGCTCATTTTCTCGCCCAACCTTTCCTTTCACCTCTGTTTCTTCTCTCAAGAGCTCCCGGCGCCATGGGCAAGAAGAAGAGTGCCAGCACCTCAGACGCGACCAAAGTCAGCCGCGATTGGAGCGCCTCCGCCATTTCCAACCGCGATGTGAACAAGATGCACGCTCTAGGTCTCATCTCCTCATCTGACGATGACATTCATCTCCCAGGTCCAGTTTCTCGCCCAAAGCCCCCGAAGGGCTTTACTGTTATGTTCGTTGCCTTTCTATTTCGCGGGCTCTCTCTTCCTGCCCACGAGTTTCTTCGCTTCCTTCTTTTCTTCTATGGGATCCAGCTCTGGCAGCTGACCCCGAATTCCATTCTCCATCTTTCCATCTTCATCACCGTCTGTGAAGCCTTCCTCGGCATTGATCCCCACTGGGGTCTTTGGAGGAAAATCTTCTACGTGAAGCGTCACAATGACAGCAATGGCCCCCCGTCGTCGGTAGCTTTGGCTTTGTTGTCAGAAAAGAGGTTGATTACTTTGACTACCCGATGAAGGAGTCTGTCCAGGGCTGGTGCAACAAATGGTTCTATCTACGAGATACCATGGTGTCTGGGCGGCGCTCCAATCTCCCTCCGTTCGAGGATGTCCTGGTAGCTCAGCCGAAGAAGTCCTGGCGAAACGCCCTTTCCCCTGAAGAGAGGGTGATAGCCGACAAGCTATTCGACCAGGTCGTATATCTGAAGAACACGGGAGGCTTAACGTTGTGTGGCACCGAGGTAGTCTCAGTGTTCTTACAACGTCGGGTGCAACCGCTGATGTCCCGGCCCCACCGGTTGTGGCTGTATTTTGGCAAGGATGACAAGTCGAGAGTCAGCTCTGCCGACCTGTCGGCTGATGAGCTCCGCGACGAGGTGCATAGTCTGACGTGCCTCAGCATGAAGGACAATATTGTTCTGACCTAGGCTCGACCCCCATACGATCTCCACCATCTTCCGGCTGAGGTAATTCTCACTGTTTCTTGCTTTTACTACTATCATTGTGTTGTTCTTCGACCTTTTGCTGATTTTTCTCCTGTCGACAGGACTCCACCGTGGCTCAATGCTATCCTCCTACACCCGAAAGCGGTGTGGAACCAGAGGATGATGATGACTCCGAAGAGACCGAGGACGCCCAGCATATCCTTGAGGACAGTGACGTCCAGGAGGATGAAGCTCCCGAAGATGATGCCCTCACCAGGAGCAGGCGGTGTAAGAGGATAAATGAAGACCTTATTACAACGGCTGAATCAAGTCCTAGCGGACAAGATAATAATGCCGATGAGACCGCATCGCCTCCTCCTGTCGTGAAAAGTTCGACAGGCTTTTTTGCTGTTGAAGACGACCTGGACCTGTGAGCATCTATCTTTCCTTTCATAACTATCCTCCTTTATTCTGCATTCTAATCATCCTCTCCTTTCAAGCAGCTCTGATGATGATAACGATGTTCCTTTTGCAAAGAGGGCTAAGTTATTCTCTGGGAAGTCCGAGTCAGCCAAGGAGTCGAACCCTTCGCCTGCCAAACGAACGCCGCCCTCAAGGATGACCGTGGAAAAGGTTTCGGTGTTGAAGGTTATCCCTTCCGGCAGCGCTCCCGATCCGTCGGCTGCTCGTGACCATGTAAGTTATTTATTCGACTTAGTTTCTTTTGTTTTTTTCTTTTCGCTGAATTTCCATATTTGACTGAGGTTTCTTGGCTTTCTACCTCGCAGCCAATTTATGCCACAGTTGACGCTGTGGTAGATTTTGCCGAGCAATTCACCCGCCTGGAGTCTGAAAATGCTCATCTTCGGAAGACCATCAAGACTTCGGCTGACTAGGTGCTAGAGGCCAACAGGCTAGCAGCCGATGTTAAAAATGAAAACATCTCGCTGAAGGATGAACTGAAGAAGCTGAAGCAACAAATGAAGGATGAGCAAGATGCCAGGCGCGAGGCTGCAGTCGCAGCCGATGAAAAAGAAGGCGTCCTCCGCGAATCCATTGCGAATTTATTGGGTAAGTTCCTCGGCGCATATCTTTTTCCCAGTACTTTCCTCCAAGTTGCTTATCTATCTTCTTCCAGGCGTTGCCGATATAACCATCAATCGGGCTCGCAAGCTTCGGGAAGATTCCATGTCTGACGCCCTGTCTCTCGTTGCTGAGCCCAACGTCCAAGTTCTCGGACTTTTGCAAAGGACCAAGGGAGCGTTGTCGAGGTTATTCTCGATGATTTTCCCAAAGATGAATCAGGACAAGACTCTTGGCGAGATGGCAGACGCTTTCCTCGTCGACCCTTCCGAGCCTGTGGAGGTACTAAAGCATCGTTCCTGTTTGTTTGGAGCGGTACATACTTTCCAACTGCTGATGGGTCATGGACTGGGCTCTGAACTAGAGAAGTTGTCTAAGGCATTGCCTGTAGATGACAATAATCGCCTAATCAACCTTGAGCCCTTCAAACAATCAGCAGTAACATGTGCTAATCAACTCCTCAAGCTGGTTGATGAGGCGAAGACCAAAGCTGCGCCTGAAGCTGCCCCTGGCTCATCGCCAGCTCTTTCTTGAATGAACGCTTGCTCTGTCAGTTGTAATTAAGGCCTGAAACAGTTTAACTCATCCTTGTTTTATTCTGGCTCTGTTGCCAGCACCAACAATCTTTTGAATGTAATATATACACACCTGCACTCCCGATGGGAGTTCATATTGATGTTGTTCTGAACCGAGAATTGTGCTGCAGATTCCTTCATCTTCTTCCCGTGCCGATCCTTTTTAAATCCTCCGACTAGCGATGAATCTGATCTTGTTCGTCGTTTGCGTGATCAAATATCCCGATTGATCAAAGATATTACCACCCTTCACGCGATGGCGGTGTTGGTGAAAAGAAAGAGCGAGATTGCGACTGCCGTTGAACAACAAGCTCTCGATCGTCTCCGTGTTGCTACCGAAAGCTTGAGCTGTAAGTGCCTATCCATCTATTGATTTTTGACGAGGCTCGAATATGCTTTAACTGATCTTTTTCTTCTTGATAGTCGTAGCTTCCGATGAATCAGAGGAAAACAAGAGGATCCACGAAAAGATCGAAGTGATGATTGATGTCGCTCACCCGAAGCATGAGTTGTGGTCCCATCGACCGAAAGCTGTTACCGTGGCGAAATTTGAACATCGAGCAGAGAAGGTGCACTACTATTTTGATAAGTTCCACGCTCATCTCACGATGGTCTGGAAAACATTGTTTCCTCTGGACCAAGCACCCGAAACGGATTATTGAGAGGGATCTGAAGGCCCGAGAGGACCAGGGAACCTTGTCATGTATGTAATGACCTCGTACCTGCAAGGGATAATTTTATATAAATTCGACGTGTGTTTTGCATATCATGTAGTTCTGGCAAATTTGCTAATTCGATTAATAATTTATTGTCGGAGGCGGCCAAGTGATCAATTCAGCCTGCTCACCCGACGACTCCGTTGTAATTGCAAGTTTATTGCGGAGTCGATATGTAAGTTATGTAGGAGCGACACCCGTCGAATAATCGAGGGATTTAGACACTTGGCTTTGTCACGCGGTGCACCGGTTTGAGCCTTATTTGTGATAGTATGTCCATCAACTGCAACACTCGTGTATTTTCTCGAGGCTTGGATGGGTTGTTTGTGTGTCATTAACCTTAGCTCCCGATAGGAGTATTTAATTAATGACACCGTACGAACGTGTTTCTGGCCAGCGCTCCCGATGGGAGTAAGAGCCAACGACAGGGGCCCCGAACAATTTGTTCGGATGATGAGGCCTGGAACAATAAAAGGTAGGAAACCTGATTAGAATTTTATTCATAACATAAGGCAAGCTTAAGAGCTGCCGAATAACAAAAGGGAAATAATTATATCCTATGCATAGAACCATCGCAAGTGTGCGATGTTCCATGGATTTTCAACATCTTTTCCTGAAGTTGGATTCTTGAGCCGATAAGCTCCTCCTGGTATCACTTTAGTGATGATGAATGGCCCTTCCCATGGAGATTCGAGCTTCGAGGGTCTCTCCTGCTTCAGCCGCAGTACCATATCTCCAATATTGAAGCTTCGATTGCGTATTCGTCGGCTGTGATAATTTCTTAATGCCTGCTAATACACCGTTGTTCTTGCCAAGGCAATATCCCGAGCTTCGTCAAGGAGGTCCACGGCATCCTGCAACGCGATGTTGGAGGTAGACTCCGTGTATGCTGTCACCCGAGGTGCTTCGAACCGAAGGTTGGCTGGCAAAACTGCTTCGGCTCCGTGTACCAAGAAGAACGGGGTGTACTGGGTCGACCTATTGGGTGTAGTACGTAAACTCCAAAGCACAGATGGTAATTCCTCGACCCAGGCTCCAGCCGCACCCGTAAGGCGTTTCTTGATGTCGTCCCCTATTAGACCATTGATCCTTTCCACCTGGTCGTTGGTCTGTGGGTGGGCCACCAATGCGAATTTTAGCCTAATGCCGCTGTCGTCACAAAACTTCCGAAACTTTTTGGAGTCAAAATTAGTTCCATTGTCTGTGACGACGCTGTGGGGCATGCCAAATCGACAAGTTATTCCCCTGAAGAACTGGACGGCGTTTTCGGCTTTCTGATTTCGAACAGGTACTGCCTCGATCCACTTGGTGAACTTGTCGACTGCGACCAGTAGATATGTTTGACCTCCGGGCGACGATCTTGGCAGCGGTCCAACTTGGTCGAGTCCCCATTGGGCGAAGGGCCAAGCCAGAGGTATCGTCATCAGGAATGTTGCAGGAGCATGTGGTTTTGGCGAAAAACGCTGGCAGGGGTCGCACTTCATAACCAGATCTCGAGCATCTGATGCCGCCGTTGGCCAGTAAAATCCTGCTCTGAAGGCTTTTGCCACAAGGGCTCTGCTGCTGCGTGGTGTCCGCAAGTTCCCTCGTGTATCTCGCGCAACAGTGCCTTTCCATCGTCAATGGCAATACACCTTTGAAAGATACCAGAGATGCTACGCTTGTAGAGTTCTCCGTTTACCACAGTGAAAGCCTTTGACCGTCTCACGATTCGTCTTGCTTCTACTGGATCCTCTGGTAACTGCTGCTCTATCAGGTACGCTAGAAATGGTTTGGTCCACAATGGTTCGAGGAGGAGGACCTGTTCCGTAGATCGAGGTGGAGATTCTTCGATAGTCCACTGCAGGCTTTCCTCTGATTCGTCAACCGATGATTTCGGAGGTGCCGATGCTTTCTACTTTATCGATCGTTGAGCGATAACTTCATAAAACACCCCGTCTAGAATGGGGGAGCACATGGATCCAATGTTCGCCAGAGCATCGGCTTCCTCGTTGCTAGCTCTGCCGATATGCTTAAGTTCGCACCCTTCAAATTTGGCTTCCATATTCTGGTATAATTTTCGGTAGGCAATCATGTTGTCACTGACCGCGTCGCATAAATTCATCGACTGCTGTACCACGAGGTTCGAGTCTCCATAAATTTCCAGGCGAGTTGCTCCACATGCCTTTGCCATCTTCATTCCGTGTAACAACCCTTCGTATTCCGCTTCATTATTTGTCGGCAGGGAGAAGTTCATACGTAGGATGTACTTCATCTTGTCTCCTTGTGGCGATATCAGTATCACCCTGCTCCTGCACATGTGCTCCGCTTAGACCCATCGAAATACATTGTCCATGAACCCGACATGTCGGGTGCTGCCGGTGTTTGTGACTGGATCCAATCTGCCACAAAATCTGGGAGGATTTGGGATTTGATTGCCGTTCGGTTGACGTACGTTATGTCGAGTGGCGCTATGTCGAGCTCCCATTGGGACACTCGACCCGTGGCCTCTGGGTTAGTGAGTATATTCTTCAGCGGTGCCTCGCTTACGACGATGATCGGGTGCTCCATGAAATAATGCCGTAGCTTACGAGATGTTCTCCATACTGCATATGCCAACTCCTGGTGATGAGGGTATCTCTGTTTTGCTGGCGTGAGCACTTCACTGAGGTAGTAAACGGGTCTTTGCACGCCGTGAACTCTCCCTGCTTCTTCTCGCTCGACAACCAGGACGCTGCTGAAGACTTGCACCGTTGCCGCTATGTACATGAGCAATGTTTCTTTTTCGCGTGGGGTTACGAGTACTGGGGATGTTGACAAGATCTTCTTAAAATTATCAAAAGACTCTTGTGCCTCATTTCCCCACCTACCGCCGGCGCGAAATCCAGCCGCCGCCGGTCGAATCCGTCGCCGCCCCCGCTGCTGCGCGCCGCCGCGGTGTAGATCCGCCTCGCCCGCACCCCCTCCTGGCAGCAGCGGCCGCTCCGCTGCACTGTGGCGCTCGCGCCGCCGCCAGCGACGGGCTGTAGTCGGTGCTCCTCCTCCGCGTCCCCCTTCCCGCCGGCGTCGCGTTCTCCTCCGCGCCGCCGTCGACATGTCGTCATCATCGTCTTTGAGCTCGCTAGTAATATGGCGCGCCCATGGTGCTCGCCCATTTGCTCGCAAGGTATGCACCTCCGCCGGCCGGCCTCTATTTTTACTCGCCAATTAGCTACAATAGTTAAGTAATTTCATACATATGTTTGTAGAGTTCATCATACGATTCATCGGATGACGAGTATGATCAAGAGGAAGAGGAGAACATATCGCTACTATTAGCATACCGCGCCGTTAAGAGGCCAAAATTTGGTGGATCGGTGTTCGGTAGACGAAGTTGTGGAGAGAAAGGATTGAAGGGCATGAGAAGTTGATGCGGTCGTATTTCAATGAGAATCCGATATTCCCCGAAAGCTATTTTCGGCGGCGTTTCCGGATGAGTCTCAACTTGTTCAAGCACATTGCAACGGAGGTCACCAAATATGATCGCTTCTTTGAGCAAAGGAGGAATGCCGCCGGAGAACTTGGTCATAGCACATATCAAAAGGTGATCTCCGCCTTGCGTATGTTGGCATATGGTATACTAGCGGATCTTATTGATGATCATTTGGCCATGGGAGAGAGCACTTCTATCTTGTGTGTGAAGCGCTTTGTCGTTGCAATTATCAATGTATTTGGCTCCACATATTTGAGAGCCCCCAATGCTCAAGACACGGCAAGGCTTTTGGAGATCAACGCCAACCGGGGGTTTCCCGGTATGCTTGGTTCCATTGATTGTATGCATTGGAGTTGGAAGAATTGTCCAGCGGCATGGCATGGACAATTCAAAGGCTACAAGAAGGATGCCACCATAGTACTTGAAGCGGTGGCCGACCAAGAGACTTGGATATGGCATGCTTTCTTTGGAATGCCCGGATCTTACAATGACATCAATGTTCTTCAACGGTCACCACTAATGACAAGACTTGCAATGCGGGTCCATTGGTGGAGTTTGAAGCAAATGGCCACAAGTACAACTATGGCTACTTCCTCGCCGACGGCATATATCCAAGGTGGCAAACATTTGTGAAGCCGATTATTCAACCAAGAGGTAAGAAGCAAATCCAATTCCATAATGCACAAGCGGCGGCTAGGAAAGATGTAGAGAGAGCATTTGGGATTTTGCAAGCCCGATTTGCCATTGTTAGAGGACCGGCTAGATTTGGGACCAAGAATGCCTTTGGTATATCATGACCGCGTGTGTCATTATGCATAACATGATTATAGAGGATGATCGCGGAAAAGATGTGGATCAAACCCACTACGACTTGATGGGGGTTCCCGTGCAAGTGAGGAGGTCCGCACATAGGATTTCCTGGTTCATTGCCTCATACCATGCCATTCGGTGCAACGACACACATGATGAGCTTCAAAAAGATCTCATGAAAGAATGGTGGAATTGGAATGGACAACAATAGTTGCATACCTGTTGTTTTTGTTCGAAAACTATGTGTTGTATTGTCTCAAAACTATGTTGTATTGTTGTATGTTGGACGTGTTGTATTTGGTGTGAATTATTGTTGTTAACAATGTATTGTATTTGGATGGTACATTTTATTTGTGAAATTTTATACAATTATTTGATCTTGTTGGATGCAAAGGTGTGTGTGTTTGTTGTTTGCGCCGCGCCCGCGCGCTGCAAAATGGCGCGTCCGGCGGAGGTGCTATTTTACCGCGTCAACGCGCGTTGCAAAATGGCGCACCCGGCGGGGGAAAATAGCTCCGACACGCGGCAACGGTTTACAGCGCGGCGACAGCATTATATACCACGCCAACTTATAGCGCGCCTGTTAGAGATGCTCTTGTGTTTGGGAAAGCAGCGCCAAAAATTTCGCGACCTGTCGTACCGGCTGTTTGCTCCGCCGGGAGGTATCTGTGCCGGCACTTGCTAAATTTCTGCCGGCTGTTAACTTCTCCCGGTACTTAAATTGCCTTGGTTACGGGAGCAGCGATTTGGCTCCCGGGCGCACCTACTCCCGCGTGGTGATTGGTCCATTGGTGCATAGGGTGGTGTGCCACTTGATTTTGGTGAAGGAATACATATGGTAGAAATTTGGCTGCAGGTATGTGAATCGTATGGGATTCAATGGGCCAGGTGTAGAGACACGAACGTCCACGTGGGCTGATCATTCCTGTACCGTCGATTGCATCCCCGTGTTTAAGCATCTCCAACGCGGCGATCCATCCCACGTCCGCGCATCCGGATAGGTCGAATCGGACAAAAACCCAACCCAGCGTGTTGACCCATCCCAAAAACGGATGGCCGCGGTGTCCGGAACGACCCAAAGCCGGTCCAAATCTGGGCCGCGTTTGCGTGGGCGCGGACGCTGATGGCCGGCTGCTCGCGTCCGCCCCTTGTCCGCCCCTGGCCCGCGTGTTATAGGGAGATAGTTTCTTTCTTTATTAAAGTTAGCTATTACATTTTTTTTCTTAAATCTACTACTACTAGTCTACGTACGTACGGGGGCGGCGGGCTCGCCGGCAACTCGCCGCCGGGGCCGTGGATTTCACTCGACGCGGGTGGCATGTACGCGTGAGGATTCCACTCCATCTTACCAGCTGGGTGGCTCGGCGGTGGCCCTCTTGCTGCGTTCCGCGACCGCCCTCCTCCTTTCCGTCCTCGCAGCTCGGGCGCGCTCGTGCTCCGCCTCCAGCGGCGGCACCATCTGCTTCCCGCACAGCTCGAGCTAATGCTGGGCGGCGCGTTCGACAGCGGTCGTGCCTCTATGCGGACGCGGCCGGCGGTCCGTGCCTCCAGGCGGACGCGGCCGGCGGCCTGGGCCTCGTGGTTCTCCTCCCGACGGCGCATGCGGTCGTGCTACACCGACGCAGCAGCCTCCCGTGCGCGCCGCTTGGGCGAGGGAAGCTGGATGAGGTGGCGGGATGCTCGCATAGCGAGGAGCTAGTTCTTCTGGCCGAGGAGGTCGCCTAAACGGCGGCGGCCGGCCCGGCAGGTGGCCCCGTGCTCCTTTGTCACGCGCATGAGGTCGGCGAGACGCTCCTCGATGGCGACGTTGCTGTTCGCCAGCGCGAGGTCGTCGAAGTAGTCCTCCGCGTCGACGGGCTCCGCCTCCTCCTCCGCGACCTCGTACCAGCCGTCCGCAGTCTCGTGCTAGCCGTTCGCAGCCGCCTCCACCAGCTCCACGTCCTCTTCCTTCTTCGTCGCCCCCTCGGCAGCAACGCGGATCGCCTCGTCGTCGGCGACCCAACGCGCGTTCGCCCGGTCCTCCTCCTCCGTCCGCGGGAACCTGGCCCGGTCGGCGAGGGAGAGCTTGGCCCACATGGCCTGCAGGGTGCGCGACATGGCGATGGAAGTGTAGACGACGCCGGAGAAGGAAAAGGGGGAGAGGACGGCGGAGCGGGTGTGAGGTCTGTGAGGCCGACGCCGTCTTTTATAGCCGGTGGCCTTGGCAGGAAACTTGGGCGCGAGCGCGCGCCCATGGCCTTTTCATTCCCCCGCGCGTTCTCCCGCCCGCCATTGCTATCCCGTCGGGGCTGCCATGGCGCAGCGCCACCCAGGGAAAACGAACCACATGGCGGATTTTTGGGTCGTCGCGTTGGACGGAGTGTGCGACCCAAAGGGACAAGCGGACACGGGCCGCTGTTCGAGTGTCCGCGCGGCCACCCAAATAGCCTAAATAGCCTAAAATGTACGGCCCAGTGCGTCCGTTTGGATCGCCGCGTTGGAGATGCCCGAACAGCAGCAAAATAGGGAGTGAGTAGTACAAATCTATAACCCACAAGACTTCCCTTTTTGCAGCCTTTTGGTTTGTGGATTGGGACAACGGACCACGGAAAAACGATAGCAGCCTCTCCCCTATAAGAGCATCTCCAGCCGCATCGACAAAGTTGCCCCTAAAGAGATTTGGAGCTCACCGGATAAAATTTTGTTCCTAGCCACGCGACTCAATACGGTGTCCGGTGCCCCGAGCCTGTCCCCACTCCACAGGAGACGCTTCAAGCACACCGAACACAACGAAATGCGATGCGGGGAGTGGCGGGACCGATGCGTCAACGACACGTAAGCCTATAAACCCGTCGCCTACCTCTGGTCAAGCGGCGTTAATGGCGTCCAGCTTTTCCAGGCGACACAGTTGCGCGTCTCGTCGTGCATGGCCGCGTGGCCATCCGCGCTGGCATTTATTGCGACCAACGCTCCGCTGCCACTTCGCTCCTTCCTTCCCCATTCCAAACTCGCCGCTCCCAATCTCCTCCCCCTCGCTGCTCCCAAGCTCATCGCTCCCAATCTCCTCCCTCGCCGCTCAAATGTCGTCGTCCCGCAAGAGCGCCGTGGCGGAGGCGTGGGCGTTGTACCACACGGGATATCATGTCCCGCAGGACATGCGCCTGCCAAGCAGCAGCGGGTGGAGGATGGTCGTCAATGGCGCTGGCATCCTGCCGCCGCTGGGCACAGTGCGCTGGAGGGACACGATCAGGACCCGGCGGGCTCGCCTCACCGCCGAGGAGCGAGCCGATCCAACCTAGGTGGCGCAGGGGACGCCGACGACTCCTGCGGCCACACTGAACTGCAGCCACGCGCGCTGTCTCCTGCTCCATCCCCCGCATGGGATCCGTGGCTGCCGTCAACGCATGCTCCCCTTCCTCCTCCACGACGGCTCCCCTTCCTCCTCACTACCGGCCTACCAACTACCATGGCGGACGCCAGACATTATCGACCTCATCAGCAACGACGAGCAGTATTTCATGGCTAGGTTTTAGCAGGCCTTGCTGGCCCTTTTAAATTTTAAGCCTTTTCTCATTTTTATAATTATGTAAATAATGGGCTTTTAATTTATGAAAAAATTCTTTTTTTATGCGTCGAGTCCGGACACCCTAGATGCAAACGGATGAGCGGTCGATTTCGACCATTTCGAACAACACATACGGACGCGGCCGATCAATTTAAGCGTCTGTTTTGCGTCGGCTCATTATATGCCCTAAGCTCGTTCAAGCGAAATCGGTACTAACGTTGGTCGAACACGTTTTTCGTCTGTCATCTGTACTGGCACCTGTGACACAAGCGGATGGTAATAAATGTGCTGGACTCTGTTCAATAATCTAGATACCAAGTCGAATACCTGAGCATATACACAACCGGGGGACCAACTGTCCTCTGCTGGTTGGTTTAAGTCGGGAGAGCAAATAGACCCGGGAGCCAGTTTGGATTTCCGCTTTACCTTGTAAAGTCCATCTATGCCGGCTGTTTTTTGCCACCAAATTTTGTCCGTGGTGTAGTGAATTTTTTGGGGGACTATGAGCGGTTTCTGGCGGGAGTGTGAGTGGTTTCTGATCTACCGGCATGCGGGTTATACATGAGGAACACCGATTACGCGGCGTGTCCGCGCAGACACAAACATAGAGCATATTTGGGCCGCATTTGTGTCTTGGCGGACAGAGTGGTCACTATGTGTCGGGTCGCTGGGTCTGGGTGCAGATACATATTTCGATCGTGTGGTCTGAAACGGTCGCTCCGCATCCACTTGCATCGCCCCACTAGAGATACCCTAACCAAAGGAGATCCTACACACCTTTTTTTAGTTATCCCTGTGTGGTTTGGTACACGGAAATAGAAACAATTATCTAAGGGTCGCACGATCAGAAAATGGGTTCGCACCCCAGTCCAACGGTTTGACGTAAAATGAGGGTTGTCCGAGGGGACGTAAAGGTGATCCAAATTTGTTCCGTGAATGTGTATGTGCGAATCAAATACCTTTGTTCACGCGTGCGCACCGTCTAGGAGGAGCAACTGTTGCCCTCTTTGATATTCTGCGCCGCCTTCTCGGCTTCCTGCTGTGGCTCACTAAAAGTCGTACCTCTGCACGATACAGCTTATCTCCCACCGCCGGCCGCTACAACCATCTTTGACACCATGAGCAACATAAGGTCCATCTCACTCCGACAAAGAGGGGAAGTTGTCGGGATGGTGACATCGGTGGGAAGGAGCTGATTACACGACGAGTAGCTCAAGCTCCCCACCGAGCGACCACCAGGCGGAGGCGCATGATGCCATCGCCTACGACGACCACGAGGATGAGGGGGATGCCGTGACGACCAGGAGAAGGAGGATGAAGAGGCCATGTGGGCACGACTGCAGGCGGAAGAGGCGGCAGAGGAGGCGGTGGCGCAGGTGGCATACACAAACAACGAGGAAGACTCGTCGGAGGGGTACACAAGCTCTTCGGACACGACGAGCTTGTCTGAAGAGCTGAGAAGCAGGAAATGCTGCCGCAGTGACAATGGTGAGGCGGGCCCTCTAGGAAGAAGTAGAATATTTCATTTGAATCTTTATTTCCGTAACTTGTATGTTAAATTTGTTTCAAATATGAACTATTGGTGGAATTCGCTGCGGTTTTGGTTTCAAATATGGAAATTTTGTATATGCCTCGGCGGAAAAAATGCGTTAGGTCGGTGGGGACACCCCCAGACGCAAACAGTCGTGTGTGGCCCAACGGTTAATTTCACGTCCGCGGCTCGACGCAAACAAACGGGCATTTTCAATTTTTGCGTTCGAAATACTCCGGGCCACTAGAGATGCCCTAAGTCCAGCTCTCACCGCATGTGAAACTAGTTCCAATCCCCATCTCACCACGGTCGCTTCTCCCCCGCCGCTTTCCCCCTACCCCAACCACGCCGCCGCTCTTTCCAATGCCATGGCTCTTTCCCCCAACTCCCCGTCGCGCCTCACATCTGCCCCACCGTCGCTCCGCTCACCTTCACCCCACATCCCGCGCGTCACCTCCAACCTAAAGCCGTCGTGCATCGCCTCTGCCCCACCGCGGCCGCGGCTCACATCGTCCCACCCCTCCCCGACCGCTCCTCACCACGTCCCACCGCCGCTCCTCACAGGGGATACCACGCCTCTCACCACCCCCGATGCCGTCGAGATAAATGTTGGGATCTGAGAGCTGAGCGCCTCACCTCCGGCCCCTGGACTGCTTCTTACCATGCCCCACTACCACCAGCGAGGACGATGTGGCTGGAGGAAAGGAGAGGCTTCGCACATCGACCTCGGGAGTACGTAGCAGCAAATTCCAGATCAAGGTATAACATTTGCATAATCTTCGTACAATCCTGCAACACAATAACTTGTTAAGAACTATTGATTTCTTCACGTGCTACACGCCCACAACGCGCCCACAAAGTAGTTTCATGAAAAATCGGTTTGTCGAGTTGCGTATCTAAAAAGATAAAATTCAATACTAAAAGTAAGGCTTTTCAAAAGACAAGTTTTATCTTTTTTACATAGACCACACAAAATTTTGGTTTCTCGCGAAACTTGACGAACCCACATATATTATGCAGGTGTGTACATGTAAATTTTTTTGTCAAAACTTTTCGACATTTCAAAATATAATTCTTTGGTAGAGGAAGCATATGCATCCGGGAGCTGAATTGAATTTCCGCTGCAAAACAATAACATTAAAATAGATTTGACATTCAATCTGTCTGAACTCTGTACTGAAACTGAACGTTATTGAAAAAATTGCTTGTAACAACATTTGAAGCATCTCGGTTAATTAAATAATCCATTCAAAGGAAACATCCATACATGATGTGTGCGGCCGTTGATTTAACAAGCCACAGCCCACATGGTTATGTATACTCCCTCCATATGTTGGAAGGTTCGGCTAAATTCGAATATATCTCTACATTAAAGAGGGTTTGGATACATTCAAATTTTACATAAACTTTCAACGTCTATTTATGAACAGATGTAGTAAATCATCTGGAGAAGGGATTGCATAAGCAGTAGTATTGCTCAGTTAAGCGCTGAAAAAAAAGAGAGTTATGTACAAGATAGCACAACCCACGAGATTCACAGGCAGAACGTGTTCGCCTGCCGGTCCTGTCCTGGACGTATTAACCGTAAGCTAGCTAGCCCGATCACTGACTTGGGCAATGCCAAGGTCAAGCCGGCGCGAAGCGGTCCATGAGCAGGCACACCGTGGCCTCGGAGTTGGAGAGGACGCCGCTGTTCCTCCTCCTCCTCTCCTGGATCTGGGCGCCGCCCTTCTTCACGCTCTCCACCTCGAGCATGCCGTCGCCGCAGCCCTGGTGAGGCCGGCCGACGACTTCGGCATCGGCCGCCGGCGCCGTCTCCCGGGCAAACTTGGCGAACCAAACACCGACGGCGGCAGCCATTGTTCTAGCTACAGACTCTTCTGGGCTTCTCTCACTCTTTGGTGTACACACTCGAAAGAAGAAGGCTCTTGAGGACTTGAGCTAGCTTTTGCTTTTCTCTTTCACTGCTTGAGTGGGTGTTCCTTTAACTGTGGGTGCTGGGCTCTACTTATAGTCGAGTCGCCGGTCTGAACTAGGAACCACACTTGCCACTGCGACTGCGAGTTGCCAGTGGGAAGACCGGAGGAAACTACGTACGTGGGGGATGCGTGAGCCGATGAGGGAGAAGGAGAGAGGAGCGGGCGGGCCGGTGTTTTGTTTCGGCCTTCGACGCCGAGTGGCGGGAGAGCGGCCACAGCCTTGTCTGTTGCAGAGGCCATGCCGTCCATGCTTTCCATGTGACGCACGGCGCGGCGCGACGCGCGACTGGAGGCCAAGCTAATGTGAGGCCACCGTCGGGCGTGAAGGTCCGAAGGATATCCTCGTGCCGCATACCCACTGCCGCGTGGAGAAGGGATATTTCCTGAGGACTCCGGGCGCGGATCCGGAGAGATGCCACTGCAAGGATGCTGCGTGCACGGTGAGCCGGTGACTACCATCGCCGTCACACTCAGCGCGCTAGCTCCGTGTTCTGCAGCCCAGGTTCGCTGCACCAGCTGAACGAAGTATATGATTCGGGGAATCAAAAGGATCAAACATCGGTTATGCCAATCGCGGGGAGCGCCAGACATTGGAACGTTGTGTGAGGTGCAGGAGCTGGAACGTATTCGACGGGCCTGCTCAGAAGTTTTTAAGTGGGCTAGGCTACGTCCCAACCCAGTTTGAGCAGGCGAAGTTCAGGAAAAACGCTGCACTAGCTAACCCACGATGGATTGATCTTCTGAATGCCATGTCTGAAATAATTCTGGTATGAACTGAAGAAAAATATCTCTGGCGCAGAGGGAGATATTTCACATGGAGTATCTGAGATGGAAAAATCTACTTTAGCCGAGCGGTGGTGCTGAATTACAGCTCCACTCCCACTTGGCTTCACCGTCTCGATCGTGCCCATGAATACGAACTTTTCCTAGGGTCCATGAAAACGAACTCGATTGGAGATACCTGCTGTGCAGCCCCTTTCCTAACAGAGACTTTGAGAAGACACTGAATTTGATATTTCACTAGTTATTACTAGGCTACAAACACATCACTATACGTAATAATACTCGCACACGTCTAGAGATCGTGTATATTCATGCATTCAGCACAACCTACTGGCCGAAACAATCGACCAGGATGGACAAGAGTGCGTCCTCTCGGACGAATACCGGCGACGGCGAGCTACCGGCATCAGCAACCTGTTTCTTGGCCGGCCAACCCATGGCATCGTCGCACGGCGTCTGAGCAGCACTGCACTGGCCATCAGAACGAGCTGCGTGCCCGCCTCCGCGGCCGAGCGAAGCCGTAGGTCTGAACGCCTCGTCGGCTCTCCTCTTGGCCCGGATCCTGTCCAGCTCCGCCGTCCAAATATCTATCAGGCTTGACATCGATCGATCGCCGGTCGTATATGTAACTTGCAAGACAGAACAATTTAGAGTGAAAAGTCGAATGCGAAGATCGAAGAGAGAGAGATCTGGAGTTTGGTGCGTGCTGCGGAGCAAAGAGCGATGATGCACTTTATAGAGGTCCTTTGCAGCCACTGACACGATTGACTAATTGGAAAGATGTGACTGAACCTTGACTAATTGAGGAACTTAAACTTATATAAAGGCACACAGGCTACTCATGAAATTTGTTTCAATCAGGGGATACCTGATGCTGAGCACACGGGATTGAAGGAGCTGCCGTCCGAATGTTCGTGTGAGGACATCGCAAGTGCGGCCCACTGGAAGCAGCCTGACATGAGATTGGCCGTCAGATTGCAGGAGAATCTGCTGGGAATACGTGCTTCTTCTTGATAGGCGCAGCGGCGGCAGGCGGTTCAGCATCCTGTGGGTGGAGTCCCGGCGGTACCGTGGGCGCCCGATCGCGACAACTACGGCGTACATCAGGGGACCGTTCTGCTGTTGCCATCGCTCCTGCTGCTGAAATTGACTCTCGGTACGACGGCACCGTGTTTTGTTGACGTCAATTCTTTCTGGAAGGCGGTAATTTTGTGTAACTGTATGAATCATGCTGTTGTCTGTACAGTCTTTGTGGTTCTTTTATGTTCCAAGATGAACCCGAGCTAGCCAACCATATCACACCCTATGGGCTATGGCTATGGGCGTGCTAGCTCCTCTGTCTCAGCTGATGACCGCTTTTGTGGTGTTTGTATTGCCACACCCTGCCTAGATTTGTTTCGTGTGAGATATTTCGCGCTCCAATGGCCAAGATTGACTTGCGTCGTGATTTATCCATGGAGCACCTCTCCTAATTTGTTGAGCTTTGGTCTCTTATTGAAACCATCCACCTCTATGAAGACATTGGGGATGATGTTGTTAGGAGGCTCATGCCAAATGGGGAGTACTCCGCCGAATCGGTATATGAGGTGCAATTCCTTGGGTCTGTTGCTTCGGCTATGAATAAATACATTTGGAAAGTTTGGGCACTTCCTAAAGTCAATTTTTTTCGTGTGGCTTGCAAATCAAAATAGAATTTGGACAGCGAATCGTTTAGAGAAATGGGGGTGGCCAAATTGTTGCCTTTATCCACTTTGCAAGCAATGTAAGGAAACGGCACATCACATATTCGTCCATTGCCGCTACTACGTTAGCCTTTGTGGCCACCTGCAGGAATGGGTGGCATCCCTGAGCTTGTTCCTTCGCAATGGACCGGTCTCACAACTTCGGAATGGTGGAACATGTTGTGGGGTGGGGCTATTCCAAACCGCAAAAGCAATGGTTTCCCTTACATTGCTTGTTTCATGAGAAATTTAAAGTGAGCGCAATGCAAGGCTATTTCACAATTAGCATGCTCCCTCGCAAGTAGTTTTCGATAGGATCAAATATGAGGCGCGCTTATGGGTGTTGGTGGTTGCCAAGTTTTTGCGATTTAATCTTGGGAGACTTATCTTTGTAATAAACTCTATTTACAGTCTTGTAAAACTTTTCCTTAATTAATTGAATGGGGCAAAACATTTTTGCCTCCGTTTCAATAAAAAATCGTACAAGCTATACTCAGAAGTATTGAAAAGTTCTTAAATAAATTATATTGTGTATTTGAAATATGATGTTTTATAGACATGTAAAATAAAAATCTTAAACTAATATTCATTTGAGAGGTACACACATTTAAGTATGAATAGTGGTGTTATACTCCCTCCGTTCGTAGATATAAGCCATATATTTTCTGACAAGGAAATTAAAGAATGCAAATTTCAGAAAAATACACCATGTTTGGACGGGATTAACCCTAGGCAATCAATTTTTTGAAAATATTGTCTATACAAGTGGTGCAGTACCATACACCTTATATTCTAGATTTTTTTCTCAAAAAACTATATGATTTATATCTAGGAACGGAGGGAGTACTAGTTATTGCTAAATTTGAGTTTTTATACGTCCCAAGTGAATATGACTTTAAAGATGAAAATTCACATGCTCGTAGAACATAGGGTCGATCAGAATATCTATGCGCGAGTTAGGATAGACATAAGACTAGCTCTCGGTCATCTTGTACTACAAATCTTTTCCTCCTCCATGTACCTTTCACTACAGGAATGGGCCGATATGCCGAGGGCCGGGAACCCTCGGCGTAGCCTGTTTTGGCCGTCGGCGCAACCCTCGGCATAGCTCCTCGGCGACTACCTCCCTCGGCGGAGCCACTATTGCCGTCGGCGTAGCCCGGTCCTCGGCGTAGCATGCTACGCCGATGGCAAAATCGTCGGCATACAAATTTTAAAATTCAAATTTCCTTTTTCCAAAACAATTTTTAAAAAAATTCGAATTTTTTTTGATATGCCGACGGAAAAGCCCTCGGCATAGAGTTTTAATTTTTTCAAATTTTAATTTGTTTTACACCATATTTTTTTAATTTTTCTTACTTGTTTATCTTTCACCCAATACACTTTTAACTCTAATTACACTTAATCTTAGGTGAAATTACAATCATGGTTAAACTTCCCAGTCGGTCATCCATCCTCACACTACTCTAGCCTCAGCGCGCTTAACTTCTTGGTTCCATTCGGATGAGGTTCAATTACAGAATTGACACCTTGGTGATAATAATAGCATATCAACCCTATTAATCCTTGGATCGGGATGTCACATTTCTTTATTTTTGAATTCCAAAAAATTACTTAAGTAAACAACAATGAATATATAAGTAATAATAATATTGAATTCAAATAACAATAAAATGATTCTATTTTTTGGTCTTTTTTCTATTTAATATGGAATAATTAATATCTTTAAATCGGAAAATCAAAATTCCACAAATAATATGTCTAGATCCGAAAAATGAGTGGAATCTAAACATAACATGCATATCATCATTTGAACCTAAAAATTAGAGGAATCCAAATATGACGTCCAGTTTGCCATCTGGCCAAAACGCTTCCCTCGGGAGATGCGAAATGGCCGTACCGGGCGCGCTAGTGCACCGTTCGCCAACACGCTAAACGGACAAAAAATAGCACATAAAGTTATGTGTTATAGACATAAAACTATTTTTCATGAAATTTATTGAGCGACGGAAAGTGTACCCCTAGTTAAAATCCGGTCAGTTTCCAGCGGATTCGGCGAGACACCGCAGGAAGCCGCAAGGATTCCCAGATAGCTAGCGCGCACATATGACATGTGATATGTGGTGTGGAGTCGGTATCCTACCACTATGCGGAGGTCTCGCGCAATGCTAAAATGCGCCCCATGTAGCTGCTTCACAAAAAAACCCCGTTTTGGCGCCCCGAAAATGAAAAAAACCATCGTCCATGGGTCGGATTGGAAATCCGCTCCTGAAGCCTTACTTCCCATCCCAGGGACCACGCACGTGCCAAATATGCCCTCGTTCCGACAAACTATGTGGTGTCACGGGCCTTTCCTACTTATTTGCCCTAAAGCCATAGAACTACAGACGTAGTAGCCCTGTTTGTGAAGGGTTTTCTAAAATAATTGTCGTATCCTAATTCCACTTTTGGAGTGGTTAGTAGGGCACATAAAATGACACCTCGGGGCTCCGCGAGATTTTCTGACTTCGTTTAAATTGACATTTGGCCAAAACGGCCCCCCACGGAGTGCGGTATGGCCATACCGGACGCGCTGGTGCACCCGTTCACCATCGCGCTAAACAGAAAAAAAATAGCACATAAATTGATGTGTCGTAGACCTAAAAATATTTTTTCCAGAATTTATTGACCGACGTAAAGTGTATCCCTAGTTCAAATCCGGTCAGTTTCCAGCGGATTCGGCGGGACACCGCAGGATGCCGTATGGATTCCCAGATAGCTAGCGCGCACATATGGCATGTGATATATGGTGCGAAAGCGGTGTCCTACCACTACGCGGAGGTCTCGCGCAATACTAAAATATGCCCCATGTAGCTGGTTCACAAAAAAACCCATTTTGGCACCCCAAAAATGAAAAAATCATCGCCCATGGGTCGGATTGGAAATCCGCTCCCGGGGCCTTGCTTCCCATCCCAGGGACCACGCATGTGCCAAATATGGTATCGTTCCGACAAACTATGCGTTGTGACGGGCAGTTTCCTACCCATTTCCCCTAAAAGCCATAGAACTCCGGACTTGATAGCCCTGTTCGTGAAGGGTTTTCCAAAATAATTGCCGTATCACAATTTCGTCTTTTAAAGTGGTTACTAGGACACAAAAAATGACGTCATGCGGCTCCGCGGGATTTTCTGACTTCGTTTAAATTGCCATCGACCAAAACAGGAACCCGAGGACATATAAGAAAGTGTTTGAATTGTTACTATGTTAACATGGTACCGTACATGATTCAAATATGCATGATTTTGACATAAACGGATAGAGGATTTTTTTCTGAATATTTCGATACCTTATACGCATTTTTCTGACATCATATGAATTAGTTATGATTTTTACAAAATTAGACAAATTTCAAAAATGGCCTACGCTGAGGATGGCCGTCGGCGTAGCCCTATTCTATGCCTAGGGCCAAAGATATGCCGAGGGCTGCCCTTGGCGTAGAGCTCGCTACGCCGACGGCAACACTACGCCGAGGGTTAGACGGGCAGGTTGGCCTGGCCGGGCCATACGCCGACGGTCCCGACTTTTGGCCGTCGGCGTACAAAAGGCCCTCGGCGTATCGCGCCATTCCTGTAGTGTTTATATATACACCACGAGGGTCACCAAAATAATGTATGTTTTGTAAAAGATAAATAAACGCTGGAATATAGTTTCCACAATTTGAAATTGCAATAATTTATATTGAGACGTGGATAGCTAATTAATTAGCTAATTCAGATTCATATGTACAATTAGTATAATTCTGATTTTTGAGGTCCAAAATTCAAATTTCTTGGCTTTTTTCATGCTTTCTCACGAACGGATTAAAAATAGATAACTGTTTTGGAAGTTTGGTTTTCACCGGTTTCCGTAATCGTGGTTTTCACCGGATATTTGCCACGTGTACGGTTGTACCTTGTTTCTCTAACTCGTATGAGCAGGACGAGAAGCAATTAAATCAGAAATTAACGATGTGCACCAGGTTGATCCATGAAGGATGAGTCAAGTCCCGGTGAGTTATCTAGTATATTAACTAGGGATTTCTATTTTCGTGCCCTCGGTTCCTTAGTTGTGCTCAGTTTTCCCCAGCTCCTTAGTTTTTCCTCAGTTTTCCCCAAGCCTTTGTCTGAAACCCGCAGAAAGAGATCAGATGGAAGGAATCCGTTTATTTGAACGTTCTGTGCTGACGTGTGGGGCCGCGTCGTCTGTGGGGCCATGTCGTGTGAGGTTGGTAGGAAGGGACCGCGTAGAACAGCACGAGACCGTGTTTGGTTGTACGTTAGAGCTGGGTTTTGTCTCTCTCGACCCAAATTGGCATTTTTAACAGCACCTTTTCCCCTCTTTCTCTCTCTGTCTTTTTCACTAAATTAGTATCAAATCTAGAGAAGCTTCTATTTCTGTCTTTCTTCAATTATTTATGCGTTTTGGCCCTCGTTTTTGCCCAATATGGCAGCAAATCTAGTAGCAAATCTAGAAGCTATTATATGATAAATTCACAGCAGCATAATCAGAAAACTAAGTATAATACATAGGTAAACTGCATACAGCAGCCAAAAACAACCAATAACATTGTTAATGTTCACGACAAACTAAGCTGAAAAATACAAGACGCACGCAATGTATGGCCAACAAGAAGATTAGGATACCCCAGGATGAATGAATTTGTTATTCATTCCTCATATATTTCTGCGTCGCTCCATTCGTGCATTATCCCAAGGAAATATTCATTGAACTCCCGCCGTCTGCAGTGTGCGGCCAATACATCCTCCAAACGGTATGGCCTGTGTTCATTTCTCAGACCGTAGCTTCCTAATCTATGCACATATTGTGGCGACTCATCCCAGGAATTTGTATCATGAAAGTACTCTCTGGTATAACCCAAATCCGCGTAGTAGATGCAGCCAGGTCGAAGAGTCGGGTGCACTCTGGTGTCGACGGAGATACACCGGATATAATGCACGAAGAAGGCATGAATGCCAATGTTACTGACCGGATGAAGAGAGCGGCTCTGAGTGTCCACACGGTACACCACAGGCGTGTTGTGCATCAACACAAGCAGCAGATCACCATCCGACTTCACAAGGTAGAACTTGTCACGTCCAAGTTATGGAAATGAAATTAGTGTCTCCATCTTGACAGTGCTCGCGCGCTGCTGCAACTGCACATTGGTGCACACTATTCTTCCGGACTCAAAATTGTCCACAGCTATTGCATACAGTTCACCATTGAACGGGGTAATGCAACGCATACTATGGTTCTTGATCGAAAATCTTCCTTCTCCCCAATCTTCATATATATCCTTAGTTGGAGTGCTCTCATCGATCCAACCAAGTTCCTCCGGGTAATGTTCGCAAGCGAAGACCATAGTCGGGGAGTTGATTGCAGCGACTGAATCCAGAAAAACAGTTGGCATCTGCGCCTCAAACATAGTGTTCGATGTCTTTGTGAGTGGGTTCAGAAGCCCTATCTTGTGCGGCGAGTTCTTCTGGGCAAGCACGATGACACCACGGAAAAAGCCGACGAAGTAGAATCTAAAATATATTGATGAAAATAACATTCAGCACTATGATTGAAAATAAGAATAGATTAACCCTATAGATATGGAGGAATTTGAACCTTGCACGAACTGCAGATAGATCTATGGTGACGTAGCGGGATGTGCCGAGATGGAGGAAGGTGAACTCAGCGGCGCGTGGAAGGGCGTGGTCTAGCATGATCCATTCGTGGAGGTGCACGTCGGGATCAGGTAAACCTGAGCGCCAATTTCTACAGACTTGCCTCATAGCGAGTAGGTGTCCACGTACTCCTCATTCGCCAATAAGCATTCGCCGATCTTGTGAAGTGGTCCGTCAGCCGTGAGACAGGCCCAGTTCACGGAGGCGCCGCGCTTGGATGCGCCGCCCTCGGAGGCAACGGGCTCGGCGGCGACGGGCTCGGCGGCGACGGGCTGGGAGGCGACGGGCTGGGAGGCGACGGGCTGGGAGGCGACGGGCTCGGGGGCGATGGCCGCCGGCGCATTCTTCTTCTCCATCGCCGGCAGGGAGCGCTCGTACGGCGGTTGGGTTTTTTTGGAGAAGTTGATGGGACGTGAGAGGGGTGGTTTCGTGCGTGAGCGAGAATGAGACGTACTGTGTGCAGAGAGAGGGAGAGAGGGGCTTACGCGTCCTAAATGCGACCCGCGTCCTACGCGTCCACTATTGCACATCTGCACCGCGACACGCGTCAACAATGGCACGTCTTCCACTTCTGCACCGCAACACGCGTCCTCGAGTCTAACCCTGAAAATTTAGATATACTCAGGTATACCCTCGAGTCATACACTAGCATTTTTTGTGTGCTCAGTTTTCGCCTTGAGTGCTAATACTGGCTAGTGCAATATACTCAGTTTTACCCTCAAGTGGCTGGTCAATAGAGAGTCAACAAATGAGATTAACTAGTTAAATGAGTTATTTAATGTGCAAAAAATTCCGAAATAGAGTGGCACTTACTCATTGAGTCTTTAGCACAAATTGCCACTTCTCAAATCATAGATAAATCATAGATAAATCAAGTTTTACCACAAATTGCCACTTCTCAAATCACCTAGTAGCTATGAAGGTGCATGGTTTTCCACAATAAGCCCTGATACGTCCAAAACGTATCTACTTTCCCGAACACTTTTGCTGTTGTTTTGCCTCTAATTTGTGTATTTTGGATGCAACTAACACGGACTAACGCTGTTTTCAGCAGAACTGTTCTGGTGTCTCGTTTTTGTGCAGAAATCCAACTTTCGGGAAAAACCTCGGAATTTATACGAAGGCCCTATTTTCCCGGAATACTTACGGAGC
>NC_061510.1:380887234-380919414 GCF_022539505.1 Lolium rigidum
CTGTTACTACCGATAAACTCTTGCGAGCAAGTCTGTTTCAGGTGCAGCTGAATTGACAACTCCGCTGTTAAGGCTTTCAAGTATTCTTTGTCTCCCCTTGTGTCGAATCAATAAATTGGGTTTTACTACCCGCGAAGACTGCTGCGATCCCCTATACTTGTGGGTCATCAAGCCCTACCCAAAACAGCTTTCCCCAAAACATACTTTGTCTGAATGAGGCCATAATTTTCACACTCATGTATATTTGTATTGCAAATAGTTTGAGGTAGGCCAAGATGGGTTTCATTGTACCAAACACGCATTTTCCATTTTTTAAATCTCATATTTGAATCCCTTAGTCCTGTTTACTACTCACTTGCCCTTGGTTTCTTGATACTACTCAGTTTTGCCCTCTCCCTTCACAAATTCTCACAGACGCTCAACATTGCCCTGATTGGTCTAGCCGATGTCACGCGGATCGTGCCCGCCGATCGTTGATCGTAGGATTTAACGGGCAGGATAACCCCTATCTCTCTCTCTGGTCGGGGCCACCACCCTCTCTCTCTGTCGGCGGTTAGCTTCCACCCTCTATGTATGCTTAAGGGCGGTTACCCAGTACGCTAAAGTTTGGTTTTCTGCATTATTTTTCACGAGCTAAATTATAAACTCTTTTAGGCATTATTTTTCACGCAAAAAATGATACACCATCACCAATTTGTTGTAGCCATTACTTTTCACGCAAAAAATGATACACCATCACCAATTTGTTGTAGCCATTACTTTTCACGCAAAAAATGATACACCATCACCAATTTGTTGTAGCCATTACTTTTCACGCAAAAAATGATACACCATCACTAATTTGTTGTAGCCATTACTTTTCACGCAAAAAAATGATACACCATCACCAATTTGTTTAGCCATTACTTTTCACGCAAAAAAATGATACAACATCACCAATTTGTTTAGCCATTACTTTTCACGCAGAAAAATGATACACCATCACCAATTTGTTGTAGCCATTACTTTTCACGCAAAAAATGATACACCATCACCAATTTGTTTACCCATTACTTTTCACGCAAAACAATGATACACCATCACCCATTTCTTGTAGCCATTATTTTTCACGCAAAAAATGATAAACCATCACCTATTTCTTGTAGCCATTACTTTCCACGCAAAAAATGATAAACCATCACCGATTTGTTGTAGCCATTACTTTTCACGCAAAAAATGATGAACAATCACCGATTTCTTGTAGCCATTACGGTAAAATGATAAACTATCACGAATTACCATTTCTTTTAGGCATTACTTTTCACGGTAAAATGATAAACTAAATCACAAAGTTCCATTTCCGTCAAAATAGTCCGCATTACTTTTTTGTTGAGATATATACCCCCACAACGGTCATCTCCTCCTTAAATTATTGTGTAAATCCCCACAACGGTCACCTCTTCCTTAATTTATTGTGTAAACCCCTACAACGGTCATCTCTCCCTTATAAACACCCACAACGGCCATCCCTTGTGTCAATAGGTTCTGCCTCTCTCTTCTTCGTTCACATACACTTGATCATCCATTGACATGGCTTCCACGTCTCGGACGCGGACCGGAAGGGGAAGGGGAAGGGAAGGGGCGGCCGGGGTGGTGGATCATCATCATTGCCACCACCACCGTCGTCAACACTGCCATTGATCATAGATGAGTTCTTCATCGTCATCTACGAAGACCCTTTGGTCAAGAAGGTACGTACGCGTTCCCACATATATGATGCATGTGATTAATTATGGGCATGTTCTAAAAAACCTTTAATTTCAAACGATCGGCGCTCGATCTCTTTGCAGGCACTCCCAAAAAAGTTTGCGGACTATCTTGACGGCCAGGAGCAAGCTAAGGTGTATCTCGCGAGCAGCTGACCGCGGTCCTCGTCTCCGGACCGTGGAGGTCCTATTTGACGGACAAGGCCGGATGTATCTCGACAAGGGCTGGGAGAATTTCGCCATCGCGCACGGTGTGGATTTCGGCTGCTACGTACACTTCAAATATGAAGGCGATGATGTGCTCACAGTGAAGGTGTTCGACGGAACAATGTGCAGGAAGTACTACTACTCAGACGACGAAGATACTGACGATGAAAGTGACGACAACGTGAAGCCATGCATCCATCCCCTTTAGATAAGGGGATTATGACCAAGAATATAAATGTAGCTTCATATGCATCGATTTAGAGATCTACTAGCTATTTTCTATATATTTAGAGATCTCGCTATTTTCTATATATTATGCACAATGTTTAGCATAAGAGTCACTTTAGATTAAGCTACGAAAATAGTCACCTGTCATGGGCTGAGGCGCCCCCACAGAGCGGCTCTATATTATATTCTCTAAATAAATAGACAACCCCAGCGGTCATTGGCTGCGGAGGCCCCATAGAGCGGCAATATATGATTTTCTATAAATAAATAGACGACACCACTGGTCATTGGCTGCGGCAGCCCCACAGAGCGGCAAATATATGTCTTTTCCTGAAAAATAGACGACCCCACTGGTCATTGGCTGCGGCAGCCCCTCAGAGCGGCAATATATGACTTTTCGTGAAAAATGGATGACCCCACTGGTCAATGGCTGCGGCAGCCCTATAGAGCGGCCTCATTTGTCAGCACGAGACGGGTCAGAGAGGAACTGCCCTCTATGCAGCCCCACCCGTCAGATTAATGGTAACGGTAAGGCCTCTGACCTGACGGCAACCCTCCCATCCGAGCGTCTGCGAGGGGTTTCAAACTAGAGGGAGGGAAAAACTGAGGAAAAACTAACGAGCTGGGGAAAACTGAGCACAACTAAGGACCCGAGGGCACGAAAATAGAAATCCCTATTAACTAGCCCAGTAAGCATCCACACCACCACAGTCAACGTGTTCCTGTGCATCGGATCAATTTATTTATAGCTTTGTCTCTCAAATAAATACATGGCTAGACAGAGTTCTAAATAACAACATGATTTCAATAGTTTTTTTTTACGAATAGGACTGGCATTAAAAGAAACAGCGAACAATACAAAGCATCCTAAGAAAAACAAAAATTACAACAAGATCCTTGAGAAGCCCTTCATCTTCAACCTCTAGACCTTGTCGATGGCGCGCCGCCGCTCCTCCCTGAGTTGGCTTGACGTTGTTGGTTGCGGACGGGAAGTCGTCGAACGAGTCAAGAATACCACATCCGTTCCGAAGACAAAGAAGAAGGATGAACTGCCGCTGAAGCTCCTTGACAATCCTAAGATCCGCATAGCCAGACGAAAACCTCGAAGACGACACCATTTCCACAAGCCTCTCGACGTTGCCGCTGAGATGGGGTTGAAGCCAGGGAGACCTTATTGCACAAGGCGGTGCCACCACCACCTGAGCACCGCCCCTAAAAATGGAGAACGGAGCCCACACAACAGGGGTGGAGCCCTCCCGCCGACGAGGGCCGCGATCCACCGCACCCCCATGGCCCGAAGGCCACGGAGGCGGGGCAGATCGGCAACGGTGCCGGCAGGAGGCGAGGAAGACCTAGATTTCTTGAGAGCCTCACATACCGGTTCCTTTGTGTAAACAACAACATGATTTCAGTAGTTAACCAAAAGTACATTACTCCTTCCATACAGGTTTACAAGGCAACTAACAATTTGGTTAACAAAATATAGAGTATACTAGATGATTCCCCGCGCGTTGCTGCGGAAAATATTGCGCAAAATTGTTGTTTTGCTCATGCAAATGAACTTCTAAAATAATTAGCAAAAAAAATAAGACTATACTTTGCATGAATACTTTCAAATAATAATAAAAACGTAACACCAATCCTTCAACTTTCCATTGAATGTTTAAGAAACTGAACAAAATCTGTTAAAGTATTATACGGTTATTTACCCGGGGAACCAACATGTGTAAAGCTTCAATTTATGAAACAACCTCTGCTTCCAATTCGCTTCCAATTCAGGGAATAAATATTCGTGCTACAACCAAAGCATCACCACCTTGATTTATAGCTATAACCACATGTCTTGACTCCTGACCGTGCGTCATCTCCATCTAAACTTCCATATATACTTTCATACATTCCACAATAGGCGCTATACAAATGTTATTAGTTCAGATCTAATCATAAGGCTTCGCTCTCTTGCAGAAATAAGTAAACTAATTCACTTATCAGTGCATTACCTTTACCAAAAAAAATGATACTATTGAGTTGGTGCCAAGCTTGTGAAAACAAAACCCCCCGTCTATCTCCTGCATAGCAACATCTAAAACCGTCATACACGATATATAGTTATTTAGCTCTGAAAGTTTTTTTTTTTACCTATACGCCTTAAAGTTGCAAAGTCCACATGATGTAAGGAATTATATAGTTGTTGGGTGAATCTTTCCTGCATAATCTGCTGGCTCAAATGCTTTTATCTTCCTTAATTCAAAATTAGAATCACCTGACGCTGGAACTTGGCCTGAATATTAATGCAGCTAGATAATCTAGCCTTATGATGACAACATACGGCTAGCACATTCAGGTTTATTTTGAATTGAAAAACACTTACATGTTAATTTCTTGGGTTTTGTTCAACACTCTTATAAAAAATGCACGTGCACCTTGAACCTGAAATAGAACAAATTGGAAAAGTAAAAAACAGAGGATACCAACAGGAAAGGATAGAAAAATTGGTATCTGAGTTTCCTGTAGTGTACTGACCGTAGGGAGGAATTGTGAAGAAACTTGCACTGATATATGCAACATCTGAGTTTCCTGTAGTGTAAAATTTAATGAACCTAGGAGTCAATCTCAAAATACTTAATCTTCACTAACAAAAATGCAAACAATAAACCATGGATAACTTATCTTCTAACTAACAAATCTTTCAGATACTTTGATTTATATAAAATCTGTAATATCACCGATGGATTGGAGCTACAACATCTCGATCTGAAACTGAGGCCGTGATCATGGGCCAACATGTATTCATATGGATAAATTTGCTACCTTTGAAATTTCACGTGTAGAACAAAACCATGAATCAAAAAGGCAGATGTGAGTGAGGTTTTTTGCATGTCAGCTTGTGCGACGATATGATGCTCAATCTTAACGGAACCTACAAAAACTCATGCAACTGCATTTTCTTCAGCTTAAAAGGTTAAGCGGTGATGCATGGCTGGTTGACTGCCTACCCGTTGTGGACGATGCAAGTCATTCCCAATTGCTCATACTCGTGCATCTAGTCCTAATAGGTACTGCCATTCTAACTTTCCACCCCATACAGATGCCTTTTTCACTAATTATATATCGTGTGTGCTGACAACAATGAATTGACATCAAGTTTTTAGAGTATAATAATCTTACCAACTGAAATAGGTAGTGCAGAGTCACACAGTACAGGAAATGATGGCCAGCGTCTTCTAGCTTCAGCAATCAGAGCGAGAAGCCAAAATATCCAAACAAATCGAGGGGGCTTGAGGCAGCAGATTGCAGGCACCAATAAAATCAAATTGATGGGAAAGCGTGAATGGGATTTCCAGCCGGAGGTCAACCTAGCAGAGTAGGAATACGTAGTTAGGGATTGGAAAAAATAGAGGAATTAGAATCAGCGTGGTGGCCGCCGGCAGTGGTGGCTGCCCGAGCAGGAGGGGCGCGAGTAGCCTGGCGGGTGAAGCGTATGGCAACATGGTCTTCTTTTTAATCTCGATGTGGCATAATTTCGGTGGAGCAGTTTCCATTGATGATAATTGGGATTTATGAGCAGTTTCTAGTTTTGATTGTTGGGATGTGAGAGGCCGCGACTGTTGAGGAGAGAGCGGCTATGTAAATCGCGGGGAGAAGGGCAGAAGAGACGTTGACGAAGAGGAAGACGAACAGCTACTACTTTTTTTTGGTATACATTAAAACGGGTTGAAGCCCACGATGATGAGGCCCATCTTGTGGAGGCGCGTGGGTCTGGCGATGAAGGTACTGTCGTTCGGCTGCTGCCGTGGGTATGGACGAAGCTTCTGTCGTTTGGCTCATGCTGTGTCAGTCTGGGCATAAAAAACGTGGCCTACGCTGAGATCAATGAGGGGAAGGTGAAAATTCTAAATCAGGTGACGTGGCTCATTGTGAGACCAGCAAAATGGGGCCATCTATTAAGAAAGAGAAGATATCACAAAGTACTATTGAAAACTTCTTTTGTATCAAAAAAATAAGTAGTATATCAAATTAAATAAAACAAACATAAATAGCAAAGAGCTGTGACAAAACCTAAGATATGTTACGATCCTTCAAAATCGTCTCTGACTTTACCTTTTGCATTTCTATGTTCATTTTTTTTGGAGAAGGAACGAAAGAAAACCAAATATGCACTAGGTGAACTAACCTCATAGGTTGGTAAGGACGACATAGCCATATAGTTCAAGATTTGAGAACCATAGATTCTTAATAAAAAGTTTGTTGGGGTTTTTGTGTGACAGTATAAATCATGTTGTTGTTTATATAGTGTTTGTGGTTCTTCCAAGATGAACCCGAGCTAGCAAACCATACCGCACCATATGGGTATGGGATATACCTATGGGTGTAATAAGTTCTCTGTCTCAAGCTGATGACCGCTTTTGTGGTGTTTGTTTTACCACACGACTGGCTAGGTTATGTATTATGTGCGACTTTCCAAGCAAAATTGAGCTAGCCTTAGCGAGTGAAAGTAATCCATGGAAACAAGTTACACTGAAAAATCTGCAGAGGCTATGTTCAGAAGTTTTGAAAAATTCTAAATATATATATATATATTGTGTATTTGAAATATGATGTTTTATATACTTGTAAAATAAAAATCTTAAACTCATCTCTACTACTTATAAAGGCACGAAGTTGCGTATCTCTACTACTTATAAAGGCACGAAGTTGCGTAGGAAAATAAGATCTCAGCCGTCTATCCAACTACTTCAACAGTCTAGATTCATTTGTTCTCCCCACCCCTTGCCCGAAAATTACGTGATCTTCTATTTCCCCGCAAGGCATCATGTCCGTCACGCCCACTATCCCCATCCGCACCAATACATCTCCTGAAAAAACTAGGTCTAAGAAAAATCAACGCAACACGATCTCGCCTTTGCAGAGATGCGTCGTCGCCTCCATACCTGCCGCCTGTCCTTCCGAAGTTGCGCCGCCTCCATGCCTGCCGCCTATCCTTCCGAAGCTGCGCCGCCGCCTCCATGCATGCCTGCCGCCTGCCCTTCCGATGCTGCGCCGCCGCCTTCATGCCTGCCGTCTGCCCTTCCGAAGTTGCGCCTCGCGCTTGCCCTTGTGGCCCCTACACCACAACCTCCATGCCCACACCCGCCTGCTCGCATCCGCTTCGACGGCGCGCCTTCGCCATCCTCCTGGCCGATGACGCCATCCACAAGCTCCTTCTGCTGCAAGGTCGACGATGCCATCTGAGTTCACAGGTATCCAGCCTGCGCCGCCACCTCCGATCCCCTCCCCCTCTTTTGCCACTCCGCGCATCAACAGTGCCGCCCTTCTCTCCCTGCGCCTATAGCACACTGTCCCTCCTTCGAGAGATGCGGGTGTGGATGAGCACGGTATCCATTGTTTGCTACCCAGCACCACGTAGACAGAACCGTTGTCGGTGTCATGCCCTCCTTAGGTTGAATATGGGCGTGGAATCGCGGATATGATGGCTAGAGGAATCGTTGGAGGGCGGCGTAAGAGAAGCCAGGAGGGGAGTGGAAGTGCGTGCATGTCTTCCGCATGCACCGTCTTGCCCTACCTGGTGTTGGATGGCTGGTCGCCCGGTCGGACGAGGGCTGCCGGATGCTGGCTGATGTTAAGCGGCTCATTGTCCCAGGTGCGTATTGACCTTACCTAGCCATAGTTATGTTACTTGATTTTTTTGGGTTCAGAGGCTCCGAGGATGTACGCTCAAGCTAAGTGCTCAAATGTGAAGTTGCAAGCAGATGCTTTATAAACTGATGAAGCAAAGATATGTATGCACATTGTTTGAGTCATCGCTAACAGAAAAAAAAGGCTAATCTAGCCAAAGAGTTGTATCTGATTCTAGGCAAAGGTAATGCCATTTTTAATGTGGAACAATTCCATTGTAATTTCTTCTCCTTGCGAGCATTCATGTTTCTAGCACCAGGAGTGAAGTGTCTGGACCAAGCCAACTAACAAATTCAGGGAATGAGTATAAATTGTACTAGCTAGATAGCGCCCATGACAAACAAGCTACATGTCCTTCTCCTTCACATACAACACGTGTAGTCAAGTGAGTAAAACAACTATTTTGATCGATCTCCTATTTTTGGTTATAGGTTTACAAAATAAGAAGCAATTAGACAGACAAGGGCCCAAGCGAGCACCTTTGATCCTTGGGGTTCATTGAATCTTTCCTTCACAGGTTGTTTCTCTTCTTTTTTTATGGTAAATTTGTGCAAATATGAAGCTATTATTTGACTACAGAGGGGATGGGGATATTTCAACCTGGAGCATATAAGTAAACTTAAGGACAAGGTAAATTCATGTTCATGGGTCTATGCAGTATGGATCTTCCAACCAGCTCATATCAGTTACGATGTGCTTCGTTATTGGCCACATTGAATAAAGAAAGAAAATAACAGGAGTTCTAGCCATATTTCAGCACAGAAACAATGGGGTATCATGTTCCTTTCATCTTCATAATATTTTTCGCAAAACAATATTGTATAACTTTTCAGGTTCATTTGGCATCAAATTGAGATCTCTGTTTATTTCTGCAAATCAGTCTGTACAGGTTCAGACTACTGAGACTAGAGATACAATTTGCTTCAAACCAATGAAACATACCATAGATCATGATTGTGAAACTTAGAATATTTTAGAGCTGCTGGCAAAGAAAAGTTTATATTGTATATACCTCTGATTTGTTAAATGATTCACTGTCAAAATTGTTGTTAGATGTTAACGACTGAAGGCATTCTTCTTTGTGCATATTAACATAACCTCTGATTTCTATGATGTTTTATTGCATAGTAATCGTCTTAGGCTTTTTTTACATGGGTGAAACGGGGGTGATCAAAATGAACTTTAGCAACTATGTTTACATCTTGGGAGAATCATGTGGCCAGGTTGGTGGTAGCCTGAAATAGTGGTTGTAGTTCTTGACAGTTGTTAGTTGGGTTTTCATCAAGGAAACAAATGTTATTAGATTGTTTAGTAGTTCAAAAATTGCAATGTCGGTACACTACTGTGCTAGTTTCTTCAGTTTTTTACCACTTTTTGTGAAAGATTTTGAAATAGAGAACCGACAACATATTTGATGTAAAATGGTGAGGGAGCATTTTTATTTAAAAGAAGTTATGGAAATATATTTTGCTGAATATAATGCAGTGCAGATTGTACTGCAAAAAAAATCATGTTCCAGGCATGTTCATTATCCCTTAGAATTTTGTATTTGTTTTAGCTCTCATGGGCTGCTATATTGGATTCAAACTTACAATGTGATCTATACAGGATTGGGGTTCATGTGTCTCTGGACTTAATATTCTAATACATGCTAATGGTCTCATCTCTACTCACATTTTCATGTCCTGATGTGTATGAATAACTTATGATTTCATTACGCTGTCAGATGAGAAGCGCAGATTTCAGAGCTAGGTAATGTATAATTGCCAGTTTGTTTTTCTAATATGGAGGTGAACGATATATTAGTATTTGCTCTCTAATATACTCATTGTTAATTTTCTCTAGAGGATCTGATGTTGCTAACAATGACACTTCATTCTGCAATACTTATGCCATGTGACATGAGTGATTTTGGGATGTTCTATTACTATTGTGCTATAGAATTTTGGTTTACAAAAAAATTATGTTCGTATTTCTTAACATCAGATCATATCATAAGATGTTATTTATCATTTGGTAATGTCTTCACATTGTACTTTGTTGAGATTTATTTTCGTTGTACACTTTTATGTTATACTACCTTGTTGAACCAAATCCATGGAAGAAATTTTAGTGAGGATAGTTAGCTTTCACCACTGAAAATTGGTGCTTCATTGCTTACTTGCGGGTTTTGCAGATTCTTTTCTTTAGAGATTTTTATTTGTTTTTGCAGGAGACTAGCAAGGCAATATACTACAGATTGGTCACAAGGTGAGGATATAACATGCAAAGTTTTGGCCAATATACTACAAAATTTATGATGAGTATTGAAGTGAAGATAGCTGGTATTAGCTTGTGGACCTTAGTCCTTACATATGGTGTCAAGCTAACTACATCTTAGGCCCATCATTTTTCGAAGTTCTTCTGATTTGTGTGTTAGCAAAATAGCATATCATTTCTGATCTTACAGATGAATTCTCACAGCGAACATGAATTGTTGTCGGATCGAGTTTATTTTTCATGCTTTGACTTCAAAGGGCAAATATATTATAGAAGTTTGTGTAAGTTTTAATAATGCTTTTGCATGCACACTCAGTTGATAGGATTAAGCACAACAGAGTTAAATCGGATGCATGACTTTCTTCCCTTTCGTCTGCCTCTATAACCATGCAAGGTCTGCAGTTCTATTCATCTATCGATTATGTGTACATCTTTTGTGGCATTTTGGATTATTTCTGAGAAGATTGACATGTAGAGCTTGCACAAAGCAAGTATGTTCATCAATCATTTGGACAAGATAGTGTAGCAATCAAATTGGTTCATACATCCAAACAAGAAGATTTAACTATGCAGATATACATTGTATTATTTTGCACGAAGATGTATCAAGTTGATGTGTTGCTTCAAAATGTTGTGTTTGACCTTTAAAGTTTTCTATTACTCTACAAACGTGCGTTGCACGTGCACACTTACTAGTATTCACTTAAGAGGTAAAAACATGTTACTATTTGGCACCATCTATAGCTAAATTTGCATTTCTATACGTCCCAAGTGAATATGACTTTAAAGATGAAAATTCACATGCTTGTAGTGTTGAAATATTGGGCCCACTTTCTGTGGCCCATACTAGATTTCAGTTTTCTGTATAAATCTCAAAGTCCACATAGTGGCAGTCTTGTGAGTTTGAGCCCAAGTTGGTGGCAACTCGCTAGAGAGTGGCAAGAGGTGGGAAGTTTAGTCCCACGTGGAAAGTTGGGAGGAAGTTAGACCACCTTATAAGGTGGGTTGTTCCACCACTAGTAAGTGAGTGAGAAAAGGAGTGGTACACGCGCGCTCCTCCTCCTCCTCGCTCGTCTCGACTCATCACGTCACGTCACGTCGCGCGCCGCGCTCGTGGTGAGTGGATTGAGCCTCGAGCCAAGACTTTCCTTTCTTTTTGCAGTTCAGGAAAACGAATAGAGTCCTAGACGGATGCGTCATAGTTAGTCGGTTCGGGTCGACTCGAAACGTGCGCGCGACATTGGCGTGCCCCACGTTGCAGTTAGTCGGTTGGTGCGCCGATGGTAACTCGCGTTATTCCCGGCGAACTTGTCTAGTGCGCCGGCGGTAAGTTATACAAGAAAACAAAAAAAATCAAATCTAGATCTAGATCTAGATCTACCTCGGGTTCATCTATCTCGGGTTCGTCCTCAAAAACGGTGGCCGTGCGCCGCCTTGTTGTCGTTGCCGCACCGGAGTAGGAGTAGGAGGAGGAGGATGAGAATGAGGGCCGGAGGTGGTGGTTTCGGAGGATGGGGAGGAGGAGGATGAGGCCGGAGGTGGTGGTTTAGGAGGAGGAGGAGGAGAAGATGGCCGGAGGTGGAGGTGGAGGTGGAGGAGGAGAACGAGAACGAGAAGGCCGGAGGTGGAGGGGGTTACTGGAGGAGGAGAAGGCCGAAGGTGGAGGAGGTTACCGGAGGAGGAGGAGGAGGAGGAGGTCACCAGAGTAGGAGGAGGAGGAGGCCGTCCGTGAGGAGAAGAGGAGGAGGGAAAGAGGAGAAGGGGGAGAAGTGAGGAAGGACAAGAGGGAGGAGGGTCGGCTTGAATATATAGTCTAGGTTACCCCCGCGCACCTAATACGGCGGTGCGCTAGGGGTAATTTTTTTAATTTTTTTCCAAAATCTAAAAGCTGAAAAAGTCATGTTTCTGTTTTGAATTTGACGAATCCATTTTTTGTCCAAACGACCATAGGTGGTTGAATTCGGATAGGAAATTTCGCGTTGATAGATTTTGATTTAAAAAAGTTTTTCATCGGAGGTCGTATGCAACCAGAAATCCCGTTTTACCAAAAGATGACGCCATTTTGCATAATATATCAATTCATTTTTTTTCAAATTATCATTAAAGCTAGATTACATAATACATGGGCAGTTCAAAAGATTTTAATTTTTGAATTTTCTATCATTTTCTCTTTTTTTTCAAAACTGAAAAGGCGGTCCACGGGGGGGGGGGGGTGAGGGAAAATCGTGGCACTTCGTACCGCCGGCGCACCATCATGCTGCAGCGCTGGTGGTAAGTGCGTCGGCGGTAAGGAGCTCGATATTTTTGGTCTGCTCTCGTCCTCTTCGAACTTTATCGCTGACGCATCTTTTTTGCTTGTGCGCCGGCAGTAAGACACCATCGTCGGCACGGCGACATATAGGTGCGCCGGCACTATTTGCCACCGGCGCATGGATTTGCTGGTGCGCCGGTAGTGCTATTTCCATCTATAGGCCTTTTCCTAGTAGTGACCAGATCGGTACGTGCGACATATCTCAATCTGTTTAGCGATGGATGCTTACCGTTTGCGCTGCTGCTACTCATGTTGATTAATGCATCTAGTATGTTCGAGTTTCACATGTTAGTACTTGATGTCATCATGTTTTATATTCGGGAATTAATCATGAAAATTATGCCTAATTATCCAACGTGTAGAACATAACCTCTCCATCATGATGTGCTTTTTGTAAAAAATAAAATAAACTTTGGAATATAGTTGTCTGCTTGGTTTTCAACTGTTTCCCCGGTCTTACGGTTGTACCTCGTTTCTTTAACTGGTATGGGCAGGACAAGAAGCAATTAATCCAGAAATTAACGAGGTACACCAGGTTGATCCAAGAAGAATGAGCCAAGTCCTGGTGCGTTATCTACTAAATCAACTAGCCCAATAAGCATCCACGCCACCACAGTCAACCTGTTCGTGTGCACCGGATCAATTTCTTTCTGGCTTTGTCCCTCAAATAGGTACATGGCTAGATAGGGTTCAAAATAACGGCATGATTTCAATAATTAACCAAAAATACAGTATATCAAATTAACTAAAAACATAAATAGTAAAGAGCCATGATAAAACCTAAGTTATGTAACGATCCTTCAAAATAGTCGTCTCTGACTTTACGTTTTGCATTTATATGTTCATTAATGTTTTTTAGAAGGAATACCAAATATTCACTAGGTGAATTAACCTCATAGGTTGTTAGGAACGACATAGCCGTGTAGTTCAAGATTTGAGAACAGAATCTTAATAAAGCTTGCTAGTTTTTGACGAGGGCATACACAATGGGATGACGTTATCCATCAATTAGAGTTGCCACGTTGGATATTTGTTTTGTTAGAGGAAAGCGAATAAAGAAAGAGATGATTGTCTTTCTAGGGATGGTCTCTAAAAAAATAAAATAAGACTATTTTTCTCCATCGTACAATTTATCCTCCTTTAGCGACACAATTTTTAATAAAATTTAATTAAATCTTAATAATTTAAGGGGTGACAATAAAAGATACTGTGTCGCATCACTAATAGGTATTGTCTTCTCTAGATGTTTTTTTTAGAGAAAGCTTAAGCTTTATTGGGGTATCTCACCTGTCACAAGACCAGCGATATACGTGTTGAATAATATATTGCCTAGTCTCTTTCCATCAGTTCGGACTTTTGGTTCAATTGGCTAGTGCACCAATCTTTCATGGTATCAGAGCCAAGAGGTCTCAAGTTCAAGACTCTGCTCACGCAATTTTAAAAACAAAAAAAAGAAGATTCTATGGTCTGCACCGAACCCACGCTAAGGACTAAAATAGTCTAGAGTGAAGGGGAGTGTTGAATATAAATACACTGCATACTCTCTTTCTATCAGTTCGAATTTTTGGTTCAGTTGGCTAGTGCATCAATCTTTCAATACGCTGGTACCTCCTACCCTCAGAGAAAAGCTCTGTTTACATCATAGGAACATCACTCCTAACGAAGAGCCTCAGCATTCAACGCCAACATCAGCAGCTGTGAATATATCTCCACGTACAATGTGGATGGCTCTAAGGTATTCAACTAGTCTCACAGCTTGGACCGCCGCACTGAGTTCCGCATGGAAGGCATCAGAAACATGCTTACTCCGGCCAACATTTGCACCACAACTTTGCCCCAATAATCTCAAGCCACAACGCCCCAACCTGCATTAAAAAATAATATCCATATATATGAAAATAAAATGGCCACCAATAGTCGTGTCCCATGGTGAAAACTCCACTAATATTGAATTTCAAAACATCTTCCTTAGGTGCAAGTTTTTTTCTTTTTTCCTTCTTGCCTAGAATCTTTATGAATTCAGCCACATAGCACTGTGTTTGATGCGCAACTGCTGCAGCTTCGAGAACTTTATTTTCCTCTGTTGCGGTTACACCACGAGAGCCACCAAAGATTCAAGATTCACACTCGTTTTTCCATCGAGGACTTAACGGATGACATACCCCAAGTTTCTATGGAAGAAAATGGCCTACTAACCGCACCTTATTCTGAGGATGAGGTTCAGAAGGCAATTTTCCAAATGGAATGCAATAAAGCACCGGGTCCAGATGGTTTTCCAGCGGAGTTTTATCAAACTTTTTGGGAAACTATTAAATCGGACCTTCTAGATTTGTTCAGTGATCTCCACACAGGACAACTAGAATAATTTCGTCTAAATTTTGGTGAAGTAATTTTGTTACCGAAGGTTAATGAGGCAGAAAGGATTCAACAATATAGACCTATTTGCCTATTAAACGTCAGTTTCAAGATTTTCACGAAAGTGACCACCATTAGACTTAATACGGTTGCGGATCATGTCGTTCAACCATCACAGACCGCTTTTATGCAAGGAAGGAATATCCTTGATGGAGTGGCAGTGTTGCACGAGACGGTACATGAGATGCATTCTAAGAAATTAAATGGGGTCATTTTAAAATTAGATTTCGAAAAGGCGTATGATAAGGTCAAGTGGTCTTTTCTTCAGCAGACACTTAGGATGAAAGGTTTTTCTCCAGAGTGGCGCGCTCTAATTTATGATTTTGTGTATGGAGGTAGTGTGGCAATCCGGGTTAATGATGACACCGGCCACTATTTCCAAACACGAAAAGGGTTACGCCAAGGGGATCCGTTATCACCGATGTTGTTTAACATTGTAGCGGATATGTTGGCGATACTCATAGAGCGGGCTAAGTCTGATGGTCAGATTGAAGGTGTGATCCCACATTTGGTTGATGGGGGTTTATCTATCCTTCAATATGCCGACGATACAATTTTTTTTATGGATCATGATCTCGATAAAGCTCGCAATCTGAAATTAATTTTGGCGGCTTTTGAGCAGTTGTCGGGATTGAAAATCAATTTCCATAAAAGTGAATTGTTTTGTTTCGGAGATGCCCAAAACGATATGACTCTATATACAGAGTTGTTTGGTTGTGGGCAAGGCCAATTTCCTACTCGCTATTTGGGTATTCCGATTCATTATCGGAGACTTACAATTGCTGAATGGAAAATTATGGAAGAAAGATTACAAAAACGCCTTAGTAGTTGGAAGGGTAAATTGTTGTCCCTCGGAGGAAGATTGGTTCTCATTAATTCGAGTATCGACAAATATGGTACTGTATATGTTATCATTCTTCCTGTTGCCAAAAGGAATTCTGCATAAACTCGATTATTATCGATCCAGATTCTTTTGGCAAGGGGACAGCGAGAAAAAGAAATATCGATTGGTTAAATGGAGTGTAGTTTGTAGTCCCAGAGATCCAGGCGGACTGGGAGTTCATGACCTGGAGGTCAAGAACTCAGCTCTGCTGGGTAAATGGCTTTTTAAGCTTCTTACCGAGGATGGGATTTGGCAAACTATTCTCCGTAGAAAGTATATTGGCTCGAAGGCGCTATCCCAAGTGGTTTGGAAACCTGGGGATTCTCACTTCTGGGCTGGTCTCATGGCGACAAAAAATGTATTCTTTCGCCATTGTACTTTCTCTATTAAGAATGGAGAACAGATACGGTTCTGGGAAGATGTTTGGTTAGACAATGCTTCCTTAAGTGAACAGTATCCTGCCTTGTATATTATTGTTCGTCGCAAAGGTGATACCATTGCCACAGTAATGGCTACCTCACCTCCGAATGTGACGTTCAGACGGGTTTTACTAGGGCAAAGGCTATTGGCATGGAATGCTTTAATTCAACGGCTGGGAGATATTCACCTATCACCTGAACCGGATGAATTTAGATGGAATCTTCATGTAGATGGCACTTTCTCAGTCAAATCTTTATACAATGCGATTCTTCATTCCGATATACCGGTTGATAATAATAAGAAAATCTGGAAGATGAAAATACCATTAAAAATTAAAAATTTTGGATGGTATCTTCGTCGCGGAGTTATTCTTACCAAAGATAATCTTGTCAAGCGGAATTGGCATGGAAGTTCTAGGTGTGTTTTTTGTCACCAAGATGAAACTATTAAACACCTTTTTTTCCAGGTGCCATTTTGCGAGATCTATTTGGTCGATCATCCAAGTCGCATCTACCCTGTATCCCCGACTAGTGTAGCCAATGTCTTTGGCAACCGGCTTCACGGTATCGATTCAAGGTTTAAGTTGCTTCTTAGGGTGGGGGCGCTAGCAGCTTATCCGGGCACTCGGCTAAGTAGAAATGACAAGATTTTTAACGATAAAAATTGTTCTTTGTTGCAGGTCATCTACAGATGTACAGGTATTCTCCGTTTGTGGTTACCTCTTCAGCGGATGGAGAACCGAGACCTATTTACGGAGGTCTGTACACGGTTGGAGGCTACGGCGAGGGATACTTTTTCCCTACATGGGTGGCAGCATAGTCTACGGATTGAAGCACCACCCACACCATAGGCGTTATATAATTCATCGTTCCGATATGTATTCCGCCTAGTTTTCTATATTTTGAATCCAGACACTTTGAACGGCTGTGTGCATCCTGGTTATGCAGAGGCTGGATGTAATTGCTTTCCCAAAAGTAATAAAGCATCCTTTATCGAAAAAAACACTGAATTCGACATGGCCAGCTCTCCTCTTACATCCTCCAGACCACTAGCGGAGCTACAACAAAGTCAGGGGGCGCCCCCTCCCCCCTCCCGGGCCATGAAGATTTAGTGAAGCATATCCCCCTCTCCACAAATATTTACCCAAGCTTCGGCACACAGTACAGACCCAGTCCTTGCCACACTTCCTTCACATGATCACACTTGATAAAGAGCTGTGCCCCTTCTTCCACAACACCATTACAGACAATGTCTATCTCTACACCGTGTTCTCCAAAAATTTGGCCGTACAACAAGATAATTATGAGATACCCTCCAGATAAACATCCTTATTTTAGGCATACATTGGATCTTTCATATGCGGCGCCAATAATCATCTCCAGCTCTATTCAGATTACCTACATGAGAGCTACTGCCAGACCGACCACCCGACCACCCCTTTGTTCATTCTCAATGAGTTGGCCCTGCAGTTTGTAGGCTTGCTTCACCGAGTGCATACCTTTCTCGTCGAAGTGCCACGTGACAAAGTCCTCCATATTGGCTCTAACAGGCTGACTAAGGATCAACCTTGCATCCTCTGTACTGAAGGTGTCACTCACCAGTTGCTCATCCCATGTGCCGGTTATTCTCTAGATGTTGTGGATGACTAAGAGAGATCACACATTTCTCTAGCGTACATGCCCTTACACTTCTTTTAAATGGATTTATTTATCTCTATTGTGTAAATAGGATGGACCTACAAGGTTGGCTTTTAAGGGACACTCCGAGCTTGTGTTCGTTGACCGTACATGTTTCTAATTTCCACCAATAGTGTGCTCTACCAGTGGTCCGCACACCCAATCTTATATGGATCGACATAAGAAAAAGATTTGGGAGGGGTGTCAATTGTAGCTATTTAGTTTTTATCAATTTTTTCTCCCTGCAAGAATTTTTAATTTTTTTATATCCCACATTTGATTACCTTTTTATTTAATTAATTTTTCGGGCTTGGCACAATTGTATAGTACCTCAACTTGAGTCCTGGAGGTTTTGGATTTGAATCAGCCTCCTTTCATAATGAAAATCAAGAGAAAGGCTCCCTACAAATACCCTTCTCCAGACCCCACAATGTGTGGGAGCTTTACGCACTAGGTACACCCTTTTTATTTATTTTTATTTAAATTTAATTTTCTCAATACATTAATATTTTAGTTTATTTTCATATGTATGAATATTTATTCTAATATACATGAAAGCTATTTTTATGATACATGAACATTTATTTTAATTACATGAACTCTTTTAAAAATATATAAACATATTATTTGATGTATATGGATATTTGTAAGAATATATGAATACTTTTTGTGAACATGAATGTAGCAATATATAAATATTATTTCATTCTGTACATGTGAATAATTTATGTAAACTATGTACCCATAAAAAATCATTTTCTCCTTAGAAACATATAGAACAGGTTTACTCTTTCACAGATATTATCTCTATATTTTCCCTAAAAGTTTTAAAATGAGTACAAACTCTGTGGTGGTAAATAAATAAAAATACCTGAGCCTGCATTAATGGGCCTTATTTGACGCGACACGTATTGGAAAACTTCAGTCGTCCTGTCCCATATTTGCCCGGAGGGCTAAACTTTTGCGGGGTTGGCCCTGCTCTCCAAGTATTTCTCAAACTTTCAACCTGCTTTACTTGAATGGGCCAAAGGAGACAGCCTTCGATTCCGCACCATCAAATCTTGCCGAAAAAGGCTGAAGGCTTACACGAATCTCACGATTCACGGTGTCATTCGTACATCACCCAGTGCTGGCCAGATCGAACCGAGGTTCTGCGACTTCCGTGACGACGCCGCGGTACGCCGGAGAATGGCTGGCGTCCCTCCGGGCTCAAGTTTCTCTTGTTCCTACATCAATTTTTCTGTGCGAAGTTTCCATGAACAACTTAACGCGATATGCCACAGAACAGATGGTCGATGAAAGCACGCACACCCACCACAAACAAGCCCGGCGCAACCCTCTAGATTTCAGGTTTCACCGTTTCAAGCCAAACACCAAGCTCACTGAAATCACTGATATTTAGTCGTCTCGTCACATCCATTGATCAATGGTTAGCTGAGTGAAACCCCAAAAAAGGAAGAAGAAAGAAAAACCCTTTTGTCACAGATATTTCAGGCTCAATTCTTCCGGGTGCTCCATGCCCCAATCGTGCCTCCCGAGTGAGATCTCCAGGTTCGGCGCAAAGGTGTCGTCCGCAAGCAGCTCCAGACTCGCTAGAGATGGCGATGAGCTTGCAGGGCTCGAGCAGTAGTAGTTCGTGGAGATCGCCTCGCTGCTTCCATGTACCCCAATTGGCAGGTGACATGCTACCTCTACTTTAGATGCCTATTCAAAATAGAATGCATATGTCAAACACACATGCATGCATGAAGATCTATATATGCTTTATTTATACAGAAGCCAGTCTGCTGTCTAAAAAATGAATTACTTCTTCTTCAGAGGGAATACGCATGCAGTTATGCACACACAATTGAGTGATTATTTTCATGGAGGGAATGGTATGCATGTATTCTAGATCATAGTATCTGTGCTGATTATTCTCATGGCCGACGTGAATAGCTGGTCTTCGATCTAAAGTCCAAAAGAAGTTCAACACAAGTGCATGTGGCCTGGTGGAATTAATAGGAGTACGTACTGCCATCTTTTCATTTATGCCTGTGATCTCATAGCACATATAGATGTGTACCTGAGTATCTTGAAGCACTGCTGGGTAATTAAGCTTCTGACACCGCTGCAATGAGTCAACAATCGCAACGCCCCTTTCAGGTACTGCAACTGGTGCTTGGTCAGCCCTCCTGTACTCAAGAAATTAAGAGAGCCCGTATCATTTAATGCAGAATGCTAATAATAACTCCTAAAAATGAAATCGATCATTCAATCCATGATAATGCATGCACTATATGCTAGTATCATCAGTCAGCAGTTGTCTACTTTCCCCATTCCGATAATTAAGGCTTGCAGATTTAGTGAAAAATCAAAACTTACTACTGTACTAAGTTTGACAACAACAAAAAAACAGCTACAACATGAAACAAATATGGTATTTCCTTCGATCCAAATTAATTGACTCAACTTTGTTTAGATATGCATGTATCTAGAGCTAAAACACGTCTAGGTACATCCGTATTTAGATAAATTTAAGTCAATTAACTTGGATCGGAGAGAGTATAAAAATATATTTTACAGTCAATCTACTAATATTGATCTGGTATAAATATTCGTAATTTTATCTATAACATTGGTAGTTAAACTTAGAAGCTGTTGAATTTCTACTTTCACTGTCCTAAAACGGATGTCACAAAATTATCTAAATTCACATATATCCAAACACTAAATAGTGTCTAGATACATTCAAATTTAGACAAATCTTCGACATCCTTTTCGGGACAATTGGTGAACACGATTCGTAGAAATGAAACAAGGATGAACACCGATTAACTATAATGTACTCCAGCTCCAGCATTCATGAATAAAAACAAGCGGGAGGGTCAGCACCTTTTATGCCTGAAATGAGAAAACTAGTGGAGCAATACAATATATACTGCTAGCCTGTAGTGAGTATATTTAGCCCATCCCTACAACGCAAGTCATATCATTGCAGACACGCACGAACGCTCCTCCATACTATTTCGTCTGTTGCTTTGCTCGACAGTGTACTGTTTAAGCTGTGATCACGTACAGTAACGGTCTTGGGGCGTTGCCCTGTATACGGGAACACATCCTCGCCCTCATCTGTCCCTACGCCACGTACATACCGTTCGAGCTAGCCGGGCATATGTACCTAGGCGCGGACAACCTGGAAATGCATGCTGACTTAACCGATCCATGCACCATATGCATGCATGTGCAAACTAGCCAAAACAACACAGAGCCCCAGCACTCTTGTTCATATATATATGTAGAGAGGACCTCCTCCAATCCCCGATCCATATATGCCATATTCATGTACTGATCGAGACACACACAAGCACATCGATCTGTTAATCATGATACCATCGATGACCAGAGAAGCTGTCCAAGAGGGAAGATTTGAGGAGTGGATCGATCAGGGGCAGAGAGAGCATTATGAGTGGTGAAGGAAGGTGTTGCAAGTGGGATAAGACAAGGGGAAGAGTGCTGCGTGCATGGGCTACCAGACGACAAGGGGAAGAGGCCGATCGGCAGGAGACATAGTCGCTACAGCGAAAACACTAGTTGTCGATCGCTGCTTCAAGAAAAAATAACTGTTGTCGCCCAGCGAATCGAGGCGCTACTGCTGCTCCGGATTTTATCAGGAATTCATGGGAGAGCACTTGTAGCTAGAAGATCGAGCTGAATACGTACAAGAAGTGATGGGTTGGGTTCAACATGGGCGGTTATTTAATTCCAAGAGGCACTATTGGTTAACTCTATAGATTAGGTCAGTGCTGGTGTACTCTAGCTTGGAAAAGCAGAGCGTGTGCTTGGGGCAGTTAGCTGTTAAATTGTTGAATCCTTTTGCTAGTTTTAGATCAACAGAGAACTAACATAGTTCTAGATCAACTTTTAAAATATTAATTTTCCATTGAGTTTTATGCACATGAAAATTACACATGGGTGTGTTATTACACGTGGGTATGAAATTGCACATCGTTTTTCCCAATTACACATAATTGCACATGAAATTGAATGACCCAGAACCAAGTTAGTTCTACATCGACCTAGAACTAGCCATGTCCAATGTATAGTTAGTTTGGAATTCTCTTCCGGGAGAACCTATGAAGCCATACACTAATCCTACAGAAATATATGAGTGTACTGTACCCCTACCGTTTCATAATTCTTATCGTGGTTGCAGTTTAAATTTAAACTAAAACTACAACAAAACTAGGGAGCGGAGGGAGTAATAAATTTATATGCAAAGTAAAGAGTGCTTTGCACATACAGTGATGTGGCTTGACATAGTCGACAATAATAAGAACACATGCAAAAAATATGGATGTTATTATATGTTGATAGAGTAGGATATTTTCTAGATAAAAAAAATAGGACAAATAGGGTATATGAACTCAAACCTGGTTTTAAGGGAACTCAATAAATTTTTGTCTGATGCTACTGTGAGGTTGCATTAGCAGGCTTACACTACTAATTAAAAAGGTCTAAAATGTAAAGGAAATACTAAGGTCCTTCATTCTACCCTTTTTTCATCAGGTCAGTTGCTAGCACCCTAGTCCTTTCTAGAAACTATTGAAAAATAGGAATAGCGTTTTTTATGGGTACTGTTACCGTAATTTGTGCAGAAAATACTCAAACATGCATGCACATTTCATGCATGCACATGATGTCATTTCCTATTGTCAGTACTTACATAGGTTGGTCATCCTGAAATGATTTTTTTTTCTTGTGAACCGATCTATGGGTAGATAAAAAGAACCGAGACTGGAGTATACAAAGATTTATACGCCGGTGAAATTACCATGCATTTCTACGCATGGAAAATGAAACCAGAAAGTGTGCCAAGAATTATGCGCATTCAACAGTTCCTATAAGTGCATCCTTTTCAAGTTCATAGTAAACACACACAGGTTCGAAGTAGAAACACAGAGATACATGCATGTCTAATTAGCATTAGAAATGTCATGAAAAGCCCACGGATGAAAGCAACGGGGACAGATTAATAAGTGATGACTGACGAGAGGTGGACACCAGGACGGACATACCTCGGGGGGATAGGTGGAGGAGGAGGCGACGGTACCAGCACCAGTGGAGCAGCTCCTCCTGCTGCTGACGCACAGAGGAAATGGGCAGCGGAACTAGTCGTCCCGGCAGGCGGCGCAGATTCCGCGGCTGCAGCAGGCGCGCCGCAGACCGTCCCAGCCATGTCGACGTCACGCGGCCGCATCGCCACCACTCCTCCTGCGTCCACCACCATCTGCTGCTGCAGCTGTGCCTCGCCTGCGAAAAACGATCCATCAGTCACCGCCGGTCATTCCTTCCACGCCATGAAATTGATAGGACGGCCGTGCAAGCCGTGTCTCTATCTGCTCTGTACTCTACTTTGTAAATGAAGGACGATCAATTTCAGGTGATTAAAGCTGCGTTCTTGTGTACCTGTGGCGTTGGGGGACGATCTGTCTGTGCCCTTCACTGTCCTATACATCTGCAGAAACGATAATCAAAACCAGATGCTAATTATTCGTCCGTGTTAACCATGTGAATTTCCTAGTTAGTAAAATTCAAAAAAAAAACTTTGTTAGTGCATTTGCATATATAAGCAGTTTTGGAGACAGCTAGCACTCTAGGTAGATGCTGTTTGTTTGTCACGTAGTACTTGACCGGGGATGTCGCCGGGGACAAAGTACATTTGTAGTTACCAATAGTAAGAACACCGAACAAAAGTTGTGAAAAGAAAAACAAAAGGAAGCCATCATGCACAAGATTCTCCATGTTTTTTTCTTGCGTTCTTGCATGTCTTGGTAGCTTCTCTCCTGTTCCCTCACTCTTATTTTAACTTTGTTTTCTTACGCACGCACACAAGTACCTGCAGGTGGCTCTTGACGTGCGCCAGCGTCAGATCCTTGACGTTCATCAGCTCCAGCACCGACTTCGGCGTCGCTCCTGTCGGGAACAGAAACGGTTCAACGGAGGCTCAGCTCGTCGGAATTGAGCGGACATGGCTTGATGCCTTAGTCAACTTAGGCAAAAGGAATGGATATACTGTCTAGCTACATATGAAAACGTTAGACGTCTGGGAGGATATCTTACTCTCGTGGCCGCCGAGGAGCTGGACGGCGTGCATGAACCGCGCGTGGAGGGCGGAGGTCCACCGCATCCGCGGCGCCCGGACGCTCCTCTTCGAGCCGCCGCCCAGCATCGACGCCTTGCTGCCGGCAGCGCGCTTGAACTCGCATCCCTGCTGCGGCTGCAGGTTGTCGTTGCGGCCGGCGTCGGCGGCGCGCACCGTCGATGTCCCGAGCCCCAGGCTCAGGCCAGGGGGATCGGCGGCGAAGCTAGGGTTTGCAAAGAACCCTACTTCCCCGCTACCTTCAGCGTGTGTCCCCGCGTTTGGCTCTGGCTGCTGCGGCTTCGCCGCCGAGGGGACGGCCGGCGGGCTTATCCGCAGGGAGAGGTTTGGGAGGTTCCTTTGCAACATTGCAAGATAGCAAGCTATGGAGAACTAAGCTACAGGTAAATGATCAAATGGAAGACTGACTAGGTAAGCCACTACTTTCTGGATCAAATGATCATGTACTACTTGAGCTAAGAGAGAGCCATGGATCGAGGAGGAGTTAATTTACAGCAGAGGTGATCGAAGTAGGAGAAGAAGAGGAAAGGAGACGAGGAGAGAGATGGCAAAAGGCAGACAGTGGAACAGTCACTGAGAAAGAGAGGGGCTTGAGAGAGGTGGGGGGGTGGTGGATTTGAGCAAAGTGGCAGCGGTGAAAAGGAGTGTGAGTGAGTGACAAGGGGAAAAGGAGAGGCTTGGAGCCTGGGGCTGGGGCTAGCTGGGGGCAGTGATGAGGGGAGGAAAAAGATGTGGTGATTAGGTCATGAGTGGTTTATGATTTGGTCCCTTGGGAATGCTGCTTAAAGAGAGAGATAGAGAGAGTGTGTACGTGTAGTGAACTTTAGAGGGCAGGGGGTATAGGCTGAAGGTACTGGTACTTGAAGGCCATAATGGAGGTACAGTTGCTGTTTCTGGTCTTCATGTGCAAGTTGACGAGTAAACGTATATACTATACTTGTACGGGTGGAATATGTGGTCGATCTGAACGTTGAAACCCTACATAGTTCATCAGTACGATGGTATAATTTCAGATGGATAAACTTCATCAGTTATTCTATATACCCGGTGACTCGTGGGCCGTGGCCTCGAGGTGAAATGTTTCACTATATATTTGCATGGGAGTTGAAAAATATTTCCATACCAATAACCGTGTGCCCAAGAAAAGTTTTACCTATGGTAAGAAAAAAGAGTGACAAGGAGCCGAGGGAAGCTGACCTGGAATAAATAATACAATTCTGGTCCAAAATGTAGGTCTTTTAGGTATTTGAAACTAGCTAATTCATGTTACACATTGACCATAAATTAATTTTCAAGCATGTTATCTCACCCATAAGAATGATTATACGCTATAATATTATACTTCACAATAAATAGTTAGAGAGTCTTTCTTCTGTATAAAAACAATAATTCGCTGTTAATGAAAAAAATTCTTACTATAGCGAGTCATTTCAAACCTCGAAATATTATACGTGTAGAAATGCTAAAAGTTTCGTGCAAATTGTGTTAGGGGTCGTTTTTTTCACTTCGATTGTAATGTGTCTTGCTTGACACTAGGAAATAATACTGCAGATGTAATAGTTGATATTGCGGGGCACAAGCCAAAAACTCTTGCATTATTTAAGAATAAAGTAGTTAAGTTCTCTACGGTGCATACGAAAATGTATGGAAGTTCCACCAAGGTTTCCTTGTGCAGAGGCTCCTGTGAGCCAGAAGTACTCATCACATGGTCTCAGATGCATTTGAACACATGGAGGAATCTTGCCTCAAAATCTTATTAATGAGTTTTAGAAATCTTTGAGGTAAAGCACACAAGTAAATGCCGCCTTACTCGTGTCAAATTTCAAAAAAAAAAAAACAATACAATGTGTGTGGCCTAGACACAAAAAGATTGAACATTCACACTGGAAATCAGAGTTCTTGAACTGTAGTTATTTTTCAATTTTGCACAAGTTACATACTTTCGTATATAAGTTTCAAATTGGTACCCACATACTGACATACCTACATACATCCCATGGATGCAAAAAAACTATTTCATATTTTTTGATTTTATTTAGTATTTGTTCTGATTTTACTATTCACTGTGGGATCAGCTGTACCTGGGTTCTGAAAAAATCATGCCCGTTCTGATCTTGCTTAGTTGGTTTGATCTTATGCACGCCTGTGTGTGTGGTTTTATGTTGTAACTGGTCGGCATTTTTTGTGTCTTTCAATTTGTTTCAGTCATTGGTTTAAAAATAGCTAAGGCCTTTTTTCTAAGAATTTAATGTCTTTCATAAAATGGCTACATGTTACCTAACATAACAGCGATTATACATTGAACTTATTTTCCAAAATAAATCTAGAGAGGCTTATTTTAGTATGGAAATTTAAAAATTATTTTTCCAAAAATTGGACGATCCTCATCACTGCATCAATATATGCACATAAGAATTCGCAATGCTGCATTTCCATCCGGAGTATAACAATTCAGGGATTACAAGTGGATACAAAAATGAATCAACGAAATGTAAAAAAAAAATGAAGTGCATATTAACCCCTGAGTTATTTTATTATTGGACCGATATATCTCATGTATTTCACATGTTATTTATTCTTATCTTATAAATGGTCAAGCTTGGAAACATTCTACGTGTCCAAATGAAAAAGGAATCACATTTTGGATATGATGTATTTTTTCTACACGTCTTAAACTTCAACAACTACATAATATTCTTTTGTTGTAATTGATGGTGCCATAGGCCGTTAGCAAAAAAATAGCTTCCATTATTATGAAAATTAGTGATGTTATATGTCGCATAAAACAAACCAGGTGAAGTTGGGCCAAATATTATCTTGAACTAGCACTGTAGCCCTCGTAAATGCGATAACATCATCTTTAACTGGGCTATAATTGTTTGAGAAATGAATTATCGATTCATGGATGTCATTTTACATCATAAGAAAAAAATATTGTTCTACAACAATCTAAATGCATGTTATGGTAATTAAAATATTCAATATGTGTGTAACGCATGTCACTATGTTAGAACCATGGGCGAATGACTATCACATCATTTTTCAAAACAACCATGTATGTTGTTGTAAGTGATATTAGCTCCATAAACAGAATTAATGTTTTATGTGATGTTATATCAGTATGCACGGCTCGTTACATAAATTGAATAGAATTTATTCCATTTAAATAGGTAAACCAATTAAAGAGTGAGAACTATTACCATTTTGCTTTTCTTCCTTTCATTTATTTAATTAGTTTCTGAACCTACGAGATCGTAGACATGAATATAGTTTACATGGCGTAACATAAGCGATTATTTTGTGTAATATGCAACTCAAATAAATTTAGGTACAAACTTAATAGAATATTTAGGATATTATTTTCTTTTTAGCAACTGGTTTACATATTATAACTTGACTCGAATGTAGAGAGAGAATTATGGTTGCCTCTTTTCTAGAATGTCATCTATTTTGTAGAGCAATTTTCTATTTTATTAAAATCTCTCCATGTTACCTCAATCTTCAATCTAGTTGTTCAGCACATTTGATCACATCCCAGAATGGATTACTTCCATCCTTAATTAGTCACCAATTATATTTCAATATTAGATAAACACATGATTGTATTCCATGCGCTCTTAAGTTATTTACATCATGGGGAATGAACACACATAGGAATATTCCAACAATAAACCGAGTAATATCAACAAGAAAATTTACGAAATAATAAAATTGTACAATCATCTAAATAAAGAAATTAGTGCAGAGATTTGTGATGTTGATTGTTAGTTAGGATAAAAAATAGGATACATATTGTCACCTCGATGCTTTGATGTCTGATAGGAATTTCTAATGTTTCTCTCTTTTTTAGTCTTATTCTGGTTGTAATATCTAATATATTGATCACAACAGTAGGTTTCCACACATTCATGTGATAATATCTAGACTATTTAAGAATAGTCAATGTGCCAAGCATCTAACCATATGGACCACATTAGGTATTTTTGGTTTTCTCATTAATATTAATCTTTTTTGATGAGTTTAATAAGCTTTCATGATTAAGATGTGTAACTTTGAGAGGAATGTTTTAGTAAACGAAGTTCTAGAACATTTGCAACTCTTTATATGTTTTATGCTGAAATTAGGAATGTAGCTGTCTTTTGATTATTTTCGTCGTACTCACGGCCATGCATACATGTATGTGGATCAGTATACTAAACTATGTACATGTATCGATCAAATCTTGAGCGGAATGTGTTAGTAAACTAAGTTTCGGTACATTTGTATACCTTTTAAAGGTTTCTCCTGAAATTAGAAATGTAGTTGTCTTGTGATTACTTTTGTATACGCAACCAATGCATGCATATGTATGGATCAGTATATTCAAATATTCAATACATGTATATATTTATACTTTGGCAGTTTGAATACATAAACAACGGTGTTGGCCCAGCTCTTTGCATAAACATGAAACACCGTGATTGTTGACCCAACTCTCACTACAGGAATGGCCGGAGACGCCGACGGCCAAACCCTACGCCGAGGACATTTTATCGGGGCCGTCGGCGTACGGCCTCGCCGGGCAGCGCCGGAAGACGACCGTCGGCGTATACTTGCCGTCGGCGTAGAGGTTGCTACGCCGAGGGCAGCCGTCGGCGTCTACCTGGCCCTCGGCGTAGACACCAGTATAGGGCCTGCTCCATCCGCGCCGTCACTGCCCTCTCACGCCGTCAGGTAAGACGCCGAGGGCTACCCTCGGCATAGGGTTTGGCCCCCCTATGCCGACGGCCACCCTCGGCATATAGCTTTTTTTTTCTTTTTTCTCTCTCTCATATTACTTTATATTATGTTTCTATTATTTATTTACTAGTATGAATTATGTAAAAAAGGTTCTATTTTTTAAGAATTCGTAGATGGCATATATGTAGGTCCCACGGGTGACGCTCTTCGCAGACGGGTCAACCGGAGCCAAGGCCCAACTTCTGCTATCGATGTACATATGTCCTTAAACATTTAGGAACAATTCCATTGCTAACCCTAACTCCAACCCTAACCCTAACCGAGGCCATTCCCGCCCTAGGGTTTCCCGCTTCTGCGGGCCAACTTTCTATTTTGCGAACATTTTGGTAACCCTAAACCTCACCCGGATCCTATCCCTAACCCTAACCCTAGGGGTAGATCTGCGGGGTCCCCGCCCTAGGGTTTGGCTAACCTTGCCTGTACCCGGCGTTGACGATTTCTCGCATACATGGGCTAGCACTTGGTAAAATCCAGGATCTGTATGTGGAAACTCCCGCCACGGCTCAAACGGAGCCTATTTTATGGTAAAGTATGCCCAACCTATGGTTTCCATGTACATATGTCCTAAACAAAGCAAAACAAATAAAAAAGTCCACTGGTAAACCCTCGCATGGAGAAAGCTATAGGGGTAGATCTGCGGGGTCCCCACCCTAGGGTTTTCCAAGATACAGACCACCGGAGCGCCGGAATCGCTGGAAAACTTGTGTGTGTCCACATGGCATGCACAAAAGTGATTTGACATGGTTTTATATCCAAGGCTACCCCCCAAGGTGTGCCCGGCTTCTCGGACAGGGGTTCCTACACTTAGGCAGATTCTGGATGTATAGGGGGGAACTCCCTCGGAGGTGAACTGGAGAGAAAAGTGATACATTTAAGAACTTAAGACTCAGACACGATACAAAACACTTAAATAACTAGACCCACACACATACCAAAGCGCTTAAAGAACTAGACTCACACACGAACCGAAACACTTAAAGAACTACACCCACACACAGGAACCAAAACACTTAAAGAACTACACCCACACAGGAACCAAAACACTTAAAGAACTAGACCCACACACAAACCAAAACATTTAAAGAACTACACCCACACACGAACAAAGCACTTAACACTGGGTCGACGCATGACCCGCTAGACACACGGACTCGACACACACACATATTAATCAGAAGTCGAAATCTTCATCCTCGCTGGGGGTGTCCTCTGAAGCGGTGGTTGTGAGGTTCCACGACCACCGTTCATCATTCCCCCCCCCCCATGTCGACGCCTCTCCTTTGGCGTACTCTGCTTCAACCTCGGCCTTCCTCTGCCGCTTTCCCGCCCTCCTCTCTCTCTTGTACGTCTGCTTGTCCTTCCGAATGCGCGCATTGCCTCGACGTCTCCGGGATGGTCTCCGCGCCACCGTGCCATGAACTGCTCGTCCGCCTCGGTGGTATCAATCCGCCGCCGGCCGGACTCGTACCGCCGCGCTTCACCCCGTGAGCGAAGTAGCGGCTCGCAGGAGAGACTGCGAGCTTCCGTCAGAGACCTGACCTCCGGGAAGTTCATTTCGTGGCGCGGCCGGCCAAACCTCCAAGCCGCAACGTCGTATGCGCGGGCAGCAGCCTCCTTCGTGTAGAAGGTGCCGAGCCACACACGCGTTCAACCGGTGGTGATTTCAGCCGCGAAATGCCCCGCAGGCCGCAGGCGAACGCCGATGAAGCACGTGTTGCTACGGCGACGAGGAGCCATCTCAGCGGTAGCGCTCAGCTCAGAGGATTTTGTGGTGCTGTTGGATGAGAGAAGTGATGAGGGGAGAAATGTTGCTGGTGCTGTTAGTGGAGAAGACATGGCTATATATAGGCCGACGAGGGGCTGAAACGGCGGGAAAACTTGGCGGGAGAGAATGGGCGGGAAAGGGTGGGCGGGAAAACTTGGCGGGAGAGAATGAGCGGGAAAGGGTGGGCGGGAAAACTTGGCGGGAAATCATGGCGGGAAAAAAGGGCGGGAGAGAAGCAGCGGGAAAGGGTGGGCGGGAAAAAAGGGCGGGAGAGAAGTAGCAGGGCGGGAGTGAACCGGAGAGAGACTTGAGATCATATGGGATGATCCTTGTTTCCACATGTACCTATGACCTAACCAAGCTCAAATGGAGGCATATGCCCACCGGGGGACCCCCGTTGGGATGCAGTCAAAGGGGTAGACCGCGCGGTCAACAAAACTAGGGTTTCGTCGGAAATCGAGCATCGGATCTAGGGAATGGCCCCAAAACTTGTGTGTGTCCACATGGAATGCACAAAAGTGATTTGAGATGGTTTTATATCCAAGGCTACCCCCCAGGTGTGGCCGGCTTCTCGGACAGGGGGTTCCTACACTTAGGCAGATTCTGCATGTATAGGGGGGAACTCCCTCGGAGGTGCCGGAGAGAAACTTGAGATCATATGGGATGATCCTTGTTTCCACATGTACCTATGACCTAACCAAGCTCAAATGGAGGCATATTCCACCGGGGGACCCCCGATGGGATGCGATCAAAGGGGTAGATTCGCGGGGCTCCCAGATTAGGGTTTCTTCTACCGGTGGGAATATTGATGTAAGATAGGGTAACTATTGATACTACATGTTCCGATGACCTAACACAATACAAAGGAAGAGAAAAGTCCATGGGTCAGCTATCATCGGAGGTCGGTCAAAGGGGTAGATCTGCGGGGTTATCGGATTAGGGTTTCGTCTACGGGAGAAAATATTAAGTTAAGATGGTAATTTTTGCGCATAGCTTGGGAATGTAGAAGATTAAAACAAATTTATATGGACCTATATTAATATATTTTATTTTCATAATTGACATTAAGAAAATTTAAATAAAAAATAAATTGAAAAAGAAAAAAAGGGGTCTATGCCGAGGGCTGCCGTCGGCATAGCCTGACCCTCGGCATAGGGGTTAGGGTTTGGGGAGCGGACAAGGTCGGGTCGAGCCGGACCACACGCCCGAGCCGCACCCCTTTTTTCCCCATCTCCTTCCCCCACTCCCGAGCCCACGCGCCGCCACCTGCCTCCCCGTCGCCCCTCTCCTGCCCGCCGCCGCCGTCCCTGCCGCGCGCCGCCCCGGGCCACCACGCGCCCTCTCCTCCTTCCCCCACCCGCGCCCGAGCTGTAGGATAACGTTGCATAGAAAACAAAAAATTTCCTACCGCGAACACGCAATCCAAGCCAAGATGCAATCTAGAAGATGGTAGCAACGAGGGGGTATCGAGTCTCACCCTTGAAGAGATTCCAAAGCCTACAAGATGAGGCTCTTGTTGCTGCGGTAGACGTTCACTTGCCGCTTGCAAAAGCGCGTAGAAGATCTTGATCACGTTCGCTTCCGGCGCCACGAACGGGCAGCACCTCCGTACTCGGTCACACGTTTGGTTGTTGATGAAGACGACGTCCACCTCCCCGTTCCAGCGGGCAGCGG
>NC_061510.1:380919514-381004169 GCF_022539505.1 Lolium rigidum
CTCATATGGCATGCATGTAGTATATACCACAAGTTTGTTTTAAATATACTAATTTGTATGGTCTTCCTCGAAAGAGGATTTCGTCTCGCTATATTAATATAGCAACCACACGGTACAATTGTTGGGCCTCAAGCACAAGCAACGCTCAAATGAAACAAAAAAGAAAGAAAAAATAAACGAAACATCGGCAAAGCCGGATCGACGAAAACGCTGATGATCCGACACCGCTGCACCCTCCAAAGAATTTCCACCACGCTCCTAGCCCTCCAAAGTGTCGCATACCAAAGCAACACACCTTCAAGAAGGGATGCGACGCTGACGACGTTGCTGCCTGCATAGATCCTAGGGTTTCCTCCGAGTACGCAGGAGGGGTGTGGGAAGGGGGAACCTCGGCACCCTTCAGAAGGAATGGTGGCGCCTGCGGACATCACCTCATCGGTGTCGGCTAGCCGACAGGGATTTCTCCTGATCCCCAAAGAACCACGACCCCAGACACTCCATCACGCTCCACCATCCTTGCCGCCCACCAACTTGCGCCTCCACGTTCTTGCAATCACCACCGTCGTCTCACTGTGGCCCAAGTAACGAAGACCGACTGAGACGAGCAGAGACAACCAGGGCCGAAGAGCAGCTGGACAGCGACCACGCGGGAGGACACAACCTCCACCGCCAACTGTTGAGACTGACCGGATGCAGCTACAGGAGCAGACTAGGCCCTCCTGGCCCGGTCGAGCCTGGCGGGCTCGTGAAGCAGCCATGGCCGCGTTGCAGTCATCGCGTCGCCGTCCAGGCCACACTTAACACATGGCTACAAAAATACCTCTGAACTCAAAGTGGCGACATGAACACTTAACTTCAAACTCTTCCTCGTTAAAATAGACATCATACACAATATCTTTTCACCATCCGGTTTCTAGGTCAATCAGCACATCCTCCGTTATTTCGTACATTTCTATTGCCCCTTCTTTACGTATGAACTTCCGCTCACAATACATCTTGTTTGTAAGTTGTTCTTGAAATTCTTTGAACTTTGAATTTGTATATGCTGATTGAAATTGCTTCTTTATGTCAAAGTGTGTGACACAAGGTATGGTTGAATTGAAAGAATTAAAATCATAAATATTCTCCTTCTCAACCTTATCAAGCATTCTCATATTGGCCAGCAAAATATTTCAATGTTGTTTTTGCATTAACATAACCATCAAAGAAGGCATTCATACTCTCACTATGCTATGTAGTAGACATACCTGCCCAAAAGGCGTCTTTCAAAAAAGCCAAAACCCAACGGTGTCGATGATCATAAACCCCTTTTAGCCATTCATTATCGCCAAGATTATACCTCTCTACCATACGCATCCAGGAAACTTCAAACTCTGTAACTGTTAATGAATTATAAACCGCATTGCCAATAGCAACCTTGATGTAATCATATTCATCTTATCCACCTATCTTCTCTAGCAAATTTTTCATTATATGCCACAAGCACCATCTATACCGAGTTCTGAAAAAACTATCTCCACAACATTCTTAATTGCTTTTGCTTGATCAGTTATAATAGCTTTTGGTTGACAATTTGACATACATTTGAGCCATGCTTGAAATAACCAAACAAATGTTGGAGTATCTTCATTTGATGATAAAGCACATCCTAGCAACACGGACTGGCCATGGTGATTGACTCAAACAAATAAAGCAAAAGGCATATCATATTTGTTTGTCGGATATGTTGTGTCAAAAGTGAAAAGTTACAACATCATTAAAAGATTCATACACTGCCCTGCTTCTTGCATCAGCCCAAAAAACATTCCTTAGTCGAGATTCATCATCAACATCCATAACACTGAAAAAGTTTGGATTCTTGGATTGCATCTTCACAAATAATCACGAACAACTTCAGCGTCACCACTTCCAAGTTTCAACCTTCTTACTTTCTCTAGAAAATTGCGACAATCTTTCTCACCGAAAGTTAGGTTCTCATGACCATCTGCTGACACAACAAAAGAATTGAAATTCTTATTTACTCGTATTATAGCTCTATCATTCAATTCAAGCCTTCCCTTAACATGAAAGTCCATCTTTATGTTGCATCTAAATAACCGAGATTTGTGTGGGCTTAATGTATGACTGTGATCCAAAATGACTTTTGAGAGTTGAAACTTCCCATCATAACGACAAGTAATATTAACTTTAGCTTTGCATCCTAACCCAGCTGATGGATTTGGCTTCAACAATTTTTTTGAGTTGGACCTCGAGTCTTACCATAGTGAGAACAACAAAGTGTAACATACTTTACTTCTCCATTCTCATCAGTATGTGAGCTTCTTTTCGTGACACCAAATCCTTTAGATTTAACATAATTTTTGTAGTATTCTCACACATCATTCTCACTATCAAAGGTCATGAACAATTCAGGATCTTGAAGTAAGACCTCTTGTTGAGCTTCATCGTGATCATGTGAAAGTTCCAGGTTTCCTTCCTTCTGTTGCGCAGAACCATCCTTGTCGCTTGAAATAGACATGTCAACTGAATGTTGAACACTACTACTACATTGATTATCCATTCCTGCAAATCTAAGCTAGCACCGCTTGAACAACTTTTCACCCTTTTTCTTCTCTGTTTTGTAGCATTGCTCCTTATTTCTATTTATCTGCAAGAGAAGCTATATTATACTCACTAACTTGGTATGAAAAACAGAGATGGTAGAAAATTCTCACCAAAAGCTACGACAGAGCATGATCAAATTTTAGTACAATGCTAGAAAGCAATCTTTCCAGAAATATTAGGTTGGCCACTTCTAGTGCTCAGGTTATCTGAAGTACTCAGGTTGGCCACTTCTAGTACTACTAGTCTTACCCCATATTGGCCGGTTCTAGTGCCCAGGTTATCTGAAGTACAAGATACTACCTCTGTCCGGATTTAATTGACGTCAGTTTGTTCATTAGCCTTCTCCCCCTGCGTCGATTAAATATGAACGGAGGGAGTATATTCTTAGAGTCCTCTAGGTAGGGTTTCATCAAAGGGACTGGGGAGAATCTTTCCAGAAATCCAGCCTTATATGATATCTACATACATGATTCACTTGGAAAGGATGACCTGCGAAGTGATTACTAATAAGGTATAGAGCACGAACAGCATACATACTCGGTCAGGTGCTGGTCAATATAAATATTAGTACTAATATATTCATCCTCCCATATCACATCAATTTACTGGTTTAGTGAACCTAGTATGTAGAATTCAGAAACATAGGGAGATGCTATGTGCAAAATAAATTCAGAAACAAGATGAATAGGCTATCACCAGATTGCAAGAACTAATATGCTAGGTTCACATGGTAATCAACATCACCAGAAGATAGTAGGTTCACAATGAATAGGTTTACCTGCTAATTGTCATCAACCTCTGCCATGTTGTTACAATTTTCAGAGAATGAACAAGTGCATGCATACTGACATAGGCATCCTGGATGGGCCTGCCGAAGATGGTACCCGGGGTTTACTGAAGGCCCACGACCCGAAGTTTATGAAGCCCGGAAGCCCATTGAAGCATCGACTATGGAAAATAGAGATAGATTAGGTATAAATAAATTTGTAACTATACGGGACGAACTCAAAAAGTCTCCCGGTATTTGTAACTTGTGTATCACGAAATCCTCGGTTCCGCCTCCTATATAAGGGGGAGTCGAGGGACAAAGAAAGAATCAATCTCATTGTCAACACAACCCTAGTTTTTAGCAGTCGAACACCTTTTCGGCTGAAACCTTCGAGATCTACTTGCCCTCTACTTCCTTGAAACCCAACTCTACAACTTGTAGGCATTGACAAGTTAATCCCCTATCAATTGGCGCCGTCTGTGGGAATTGGAGGCGACAAGGAGCTGATCTCGATGGCATCGTCAACATCATCAACATCATCGGTAGCAAGCAACGCGATGGACGGAGGTAAACAGATCAAAACTCGTCCCGTTGATTTTGTTCCTCACCCTCCCGCTCGTGTGGATGCATATGCGTATCTGGAGGAGCCAATGGAAATGACGTTCGGGAGCTTCCACTTCCGTGTCGGGAAAGAAGGATCGCATCGTCTCGCGGTACCGAATCCTTCGGGACCATCAGCGGTCGATTACGATTTTTCGGGATCGTCATCATCGTTCGTGTTAGGCGACGAAGAGATCTCGCCGTCAAGATTCACCAAGCTTGCTTCAAGTGGAAAAATCGCCGATATCTTCGGCACATGTCCTTCGGATCGTCTGTAGACTCAGATCTAAGCAGCGACTCAGAGAGCGTCGACAGCTTTGACTTCATCGACAGATCCACTTCTATTCGGGAGGTCTTCGCCGATCTATATGACGGTGTCACCAACCATGAAGAGGAAGATAAAGTTACAATATATCATCAAGTTTGTGCAATTGGAGATTTGGGTCGCCAAGAGGATGAAGCGTCAGAGGCTTTCGATGATTTGGGAAATCCATACATCGATCCCGCTGATCTCACGCGAGGATTGGGAAACAAGTACGTCGGGACCACACCTCGCCAGAAGTTGCAACTTCCACGAGCAGCTTGGGACATGCTGAGCGCGGGGTTGATGAAGGAGAATTTATGCGCAACGTTGAGTGGAACCCCAAGAGGAAGGTATGATGAGCACATCAGGAAGTTTTCCCTTAGTAAGAAACCAAGGTTTATCGACCAGTAGGAGAAAAACGTTCTCTCCCGAGGTGTTGCGAACCAACTCGTGGCAGGACGCACTGCCAGCGTCAGCAACAACGTGGAGACCTGCACACAAACAACCAAGTACTTTGTCCCCAACTTTCAGCGAGGTTGTCAAGCTCACTGGTTTTGCTGAAAACAAAGGATTAAAAACGAACCGTGTGGAAGAAGAATTGTTTGCAGAGAACATAACATAAAAATGTTGTAGAAGATTGCAATTAAAAGAAGGACCGGGGTCCACAGTTCACTAGAGGCGCCTCCCCAATAAAATAAATATATTGGGTAAACAAATTACAGATGGGCAATTGACAAACAAAGATTCTACGCTAATGGTTGGTGCAGAATACATGTTATGAAAGTATGCGGGCATTACAACAATACACATAGACCGTAATCCAACTGCATCTATGACTAATAATCCACCTTCAGGATTGCATCCGCGACACCCTCCAGTATTAAGTTGCAAGCAACGGACTATCGCTTTAAGCAATGTGTGTAAAGTAAATGATGAAACTACCCTTGAATAGAACACCAATGTTTTCTCCCTAGTAGCAACATCACATCTACAACTGTAGAGAACAAGGTCACTTCCCATGGTTAAATAGAGGCATAAACCCACTATCGTGCATAAATACTCCCTCTTGGAGTCGCTAGCATCTACTTGGCCAGAGCATCTACTAGAAACGGAGAGCATGCAAGAACATAATAACATAATACATAATCTCAACCAAAGCAATCTCTCTATAAATCGGATCCACATCAAACCAACATGCAGCAATTACAAATAGATGATCTTGATCATGTTAGGCAGCTCACAAGATCTATACATGAAGCACAACAAGGAGAGGACAGCCATCTAGCTACCGCTATGGACCCATGGTCCCGTGGAGGACTACTCACGCATCACCTCGGATGAAGACATGGCGATGTAGAAGCCTCCGGCGGTGATTTCCCTCTCCGGCAGGGTGCCGGGATGGACTGCAGAACCCTCCCGAACTAGGGTATCGGTTGACGGCGGCGTCAGAACTTTTCGTGGATGGAGGCTCGGATCCCTGGGGTTTTCCCGATACGAGGAATAAATAGACGGAAGAGCGGAGCAAACGAGGTGAAGATGCGCCAGTACATGGGCCAGGCACGACCAAGGGTGGGGTCGCGCCTGCCCTATGTACTGCCACGTGGCAGCTCTCCTGCGCGTGTCGTTCTGGCTCCGTCTTCGTCCCAAAAAAATAAGATTCTGGGCTTTTGTTTCGTCCAATTCCGAGAAACTTTCATGTACAACTTTTCCGAAACACACAAACAGCAGAAAACAGGAACTGGCACTGCGGCACTGCGTTAATAGGTTAGTCCCAGAAAATGCTAAAAAGTGTGGGAAAGTGCACATAAAACATATAAGAATTGTAACAAAACAAGCATGGAGCAACAAAAATTATAGATACGTTTGGGACGTATCAGGACAGAGCATCAAGAGCCATGAACGACACAGAGCCGATGACTACCACAGCCACGGCAGAAGAGCTGCAAGCATATCAATATGAACTCTCCCGTGCTGGACGAGAACTCGATAAACAGAGAATTGCACTTGAACAAAGGAGAGCGGCAGACTCTGCGTCAAGTGCGCGAAGAGCTGAGCTAAATCGACAATTAGGAACCTCGGGAGACAACCACAGAGCAACGCGTACAAGAGGAAGATCTCGCCTGGCGCATGTACCTGAGCATGAGCGGGAGCACCTAATCCAGAACCTCGACATGTCCTTTATGTCAATAGATACAAGAGGGAACATTATCCCTAAAACACCGGAAGTTGGATACATGGCAGGTCAAGCCTATATATTAGCATCAAGGCCACCAGCAGGGGACCCGAGAGAATGAAAAGAGAAAGAAAAGTCGGCGTACTAGGTGATCAATCCTGAACGAGATAGCAAAGATGACGGCCGTCCTGGTCAATTGATCAAGAAAGCAAAGACGATGGTGTTCTCTTTGATTTTCAAGAAAAGCAGAATAACAACTAACCTCAGTCCGTAATCTTCTCTGCTATTCCCGTAAATACCTGGGGTAGTTTTTTTTTCCGTGCCCATCTCCTTCTATTTTCACGGCAACAGCGCACGGGATCGTTAGCCTCCATGTGGGACTACAGGTCATCCCGTAAGCCTTTCCCGTAAAGAATTTACGTAAGTGTAGCATTACACTAGTAGAAAACCTCTCATCAATACCGGTTCCAGAGGGGCATTCGTACCGGTTGAGCAACCGGTATAAATTATCCGGCACTAAAGGCCCCCCCTTTCGTACCGGTTGCTTACGAACCGGTATAAAAGGGGCCTCCACGTGGGCCACCGGGAGAGCTCGGGGCCAAGGAGCTTTGGTACCGGTTGGTAATACGAACCGGTACCAAAGGTTCCCACCCGCGACAGGGAATTTGCCCGAATCTCTGCCGCGGCAGAGAATTGAAGTTTTAGGGTTTTTGGAGGGGTTTAGGGATATCGGTTTGTTTCATATCGCGTCGATGCACCAGAAACGCGTTTGAGTTTAGGTAGTACATGAAGATCAAGATGATGCATAGCAAGTTGGTGCATATAATATAACACACATTTAATTGCATAAGATCGCAAATTAAGAAGCACTATGCATGATCGATCTTCATGCATAGTGTTACTCTACAGGCGTACTCTATATATGTCTATTACATGTAGCATAGTGGTACTCTTCGAGTCAACTATATATGTAACATGTACATCTTCATTCATAGTGGAACTCGCGAATGGTGGTATGACGTCCCGAAGGATGAATCCCGCCAATTCCTCGCCTATTGCTATGAAGCGGTCATCGATTGAGAGCTTGTTCCACTTTCTTGCCAACTATAAAAGAATAAGATACAAATGAATACATGAGCTATGTGTGTGTGTATATATATATATTCAAACCACAATGAAACAACTATTACTGAAACTCAGCACAACTTATGATAAGAAAACAAATTTGTGAATATTGTTTTCGTACCTCTTTATTTCTTTCATTATCCATTCTCTCGCTGACAATTTTGTGGATGTACTCGCAAACGTAGTATCCACAGAGATCAGTCCCTTGTGGTTGTTGCGGGCATTTCTTTACAAGCATATAATTCAATCAAACAATAGTCAAGTATGATAATTAAAGGTGTGTGGGCCTAGGTAGTACTACTTACTTTCGCCTTCCATCGCAGCTTCGGTGGCCATTCATGGGACTTATCTTCCTTGATGAAAGTTGCCCATACGCTGCCCGATAAAAGAAAAGGCATAAAAGAGTTATCAATTAGTTCATAGCAGGAAATTAACGAAACAAACTGATAAGAATTAAAATTACCTTTTGAGCATTAAATAACAAGACAAGTATAGTTCCGATTTTTTGCTTAGTGAGTCAAAGACTTCAACTTCTCCAATGTGCATATTGATGACGAGAAGAATAAAGTGAAACCTACGCACGTTTAAATATGTAGTGTCATATATATAAGTCATTAGTTAAAATTTTGACATACGGTGAGCAAAATATAATGTGTTATAAGACGAGTAAGACTCACTGAAAGTTGTAAGGCCAAATTATTAGCTTTTTGTCACGTTGTCGCTTCAAAAACCTTAGCAAAGTCTCCGGTGTATCCTTGTTATAGAGGGGATCTTCTATGGTTTTAACATGCATTGTGTGCGGGTCAATGAACCCAATGTCCGTGATTTCGTCCCTTTTGCATTCGAGCATCTTCGATCTGCATAATATAGCGCACAAAGGATTATAATCTGCATACAATGAAGGAGCTGAGCTAAAGACTTCTCAAATTAAATAAATCACTTACAGACAATAGGAACTGATGATAGATTTGTCGAGGGCCCGGAGATTGTATAACTGGAAAAGCTCGTTGAAGTCAACGTTCACACAATATTCCTGGAAGTAGTGCTCTTCCCTAACTCGCACCATGATAGTCTCGATCCCTTCCTTTGAGGCATTAAGGTACCACGAATGCAAGTTACGCATACATGTTGGTAGCTTCCTGAGATTCTCGACCAAATCTTTCCCTTGAACAAATTGATATGCTCGTTCAGCGAAGGCGTAATCGGTTGTGTCTTGTCGAGAACTTTGAACGGGCTTCCCGTCAAACACCTTGAGAGGGTCGACCGATTGAACGGGTTGTTGTCCGAGCTGGTAGACTTGGTGTATCCCTTTTATCTCCCTGATAGCCGATTTAACGGGTTTTGTCACCTCGATCATCTTGTCATACGACCTTTCAATAGAACGCCTATAGTCAGATGGCGGCGATGGTACAGGGTCATATAGATTCTCAACGGTACGCACAACTTTCACCGGATCTAGTGTCTTCTCGAAAGGTATCTCTGGCACTTTCGGTGCAAAAAAAAATTTCACCTCGGCCTCAACGACTTGCCTGTTTTCCTCGACACTTTTTTCCCAAGGTAACTTCTCAATGGGCGGCTGTGGTTTCTCCTTTCTAGGTCTCTACCTAGGCGGCGTACCATTCCTCTTAACGGACGCTGTCTTACGCGGAGGATCTCGAGATGGTGGACTCACGCTGGGGTCCCTCTCAGGTAGGTGTGGACTTGGCTGCTCACGAGGACTGCTACCAGGAGGAGTCGATGGCATTTGCTGCTCATGTGTAGGAGTCGGTGGCCTTTGCAAAAGGACGATGTACTTCTTCGGCCATAGGGCGAAACCGTGCTTGACATCAGCCAGTGTCCTCTCATCGTCACCTCTAGGAATATCAAGCTCCACTGTTTCAAAACCCGGAACAACTTCATCCACCCCGACACGAAGACAGCCAGGTGGAATGGGCATATGACTGTGCATTGCTCCATCTTCACTTGGGTACACATAGCCGACCGCCACCTTAACGGACGCGGTCCTGAATAACATATGTAGCTCGCAATCTGTCTTCTCCGTGACATAATCCACGGGGTAGCTTCCTCCACATCCGTCAAGATGCGAGGAACCGACACTGCTTCTTCGCTGAGATGGGGCAGCATCGGCTTGTGGATCCTGTAGAAACAGCGGCTGATCAGGTGCCCTCTGATTTTTCTCAAGCGCCTCCACCCTACTCCTCAATTCTGCTAACTCGTCGGCGTCCTTCTTCTTCTTTCGCGAACGGCTTCTATAAGTGTCAGCGCTGTCCGGCCACGCTTCCTTCATGGTGAGACCTGGCGAGCTCGTACCCGTCCAACGTGTTCAGGATTCCCCAGAGCGAGTGTTAGCTCGTCATTCTCTCGATCGGGAATGTACTCTCCCTTTCTGACCTTGTTAATTGCATCTACAAGCTTCGGTACGATTGCCTCAATTTTTTCCTTCCATTTTCCCTGCGCAACGATCAACCCTGTCTTTGGGTTCAACCCTCCCCATGAGCGAACAACCAGAACTTGGACCGTTCGGGCCAGTCCCATGTCTGTGGAGTGATTCCTGCAGTCATCAGTTTATTTTCAAACGCTGTCCACTTCGGAATGGCACTCTTGTAGCCACCTGACCCCAAATGATGCGGAAGTTTCTTCTTTGAAGCATTTTCGGTATTTTTTTTCGATCGGGACACAAAAGTAGACGATTGCTTATACTCCTTAAATGCGGGCCAGTGATCTTTTATCTTCACTAGATTATCATCGAATACTGGATCTTCATTCTTATATTTGTCCCATAAATTTTTCTTCCAGGACTGGAATTGTATGGCCATCTTCTTCCATGTCCATTCCTTGACTTTATTCTTCTGGCCTTCCGTCATGTCTTCCGGTAGGCTGAACTTTGTCAGTAGCGTGTCCCAAAGAAAAGTTTTCATCGTGTCGTTGACATAACTAGCACCACTCTCCGCGTTCTTCGGCTTATGCCACTCTTGAATGCTGATCGGTGCATGGTCCCTAACAAGAACTCCGGCTTGACTTGCAAATTTGCGGCAAAACTCTTTGGGATGCTCTGGTTCACCATTAGCCTTGAATGCCGTGAGGGCTAACCTGCCCTCGCCCTTTAGCAGTTGCGTCGGGCCTCGTTTTTATATAACAGACTTGCTCGATGATCCAGAAGGCTAAAAGAAAAAATTATTCGTTAATAAGTGCAATACATATAAATGAATGCATCTAGGGATGAACATAGACTAATTGATACATAAATATACACCTCGCCGGAGTTTGTGATGGACACTTTGTTGTCTCTTCTAATTTGTTCAGACTCAAGTCCCTCGCCGAAATCATTCACAAAGTCTTGGAACTCGTTGTCATCTTCATCGGGTTCCGTACCACGGGCACTATCATAGATCAATTTCTGCACCGCTTCTTCCCCCTCCTCATCTCGGACGAAGGTGCCGTCCTCCATACCTCAATGTCACTGCAAAATTAAGAAAGCAATTGTATTACATTCATCATGTAATGATCATATAACAGATTGCTAGATGGATAACAATTGAAATGAAGAAAGCAAAAAACCCTAACCCTAATACTTGGCGCTCCTATTTCTTGACCCTAACTCTATGTCGCGGCGGCACCGCCACGGATTCGGCACCGCTATGGACCCTAACCCTAACACTCGGCGCTATTCTCCTCTCGCTCTTCTCTCTTTTTCTCGCCCCTAACCCTAACACTTGGAGCTCCTCCTCTCGCGAGCTCACAGACAGCGACAACAACGGAGAAAAAAAGAGAGAACGACCTAGTAAATCAGTATTCCCCTCCCTCTGTCTCTCACGCTCGTGTATTTGCGTGTTGCCTCTCCCGAATAACCCTAGCTAGCTAGCAGCGGCGGCGCAGCCATGTACCGCATCATCGTCCAAGGACCACAATGGCATCGTCGCCGTCCTCGACGACGACGCGCCGCCCGCGGGCGCCGGCGGCTCGGGCAAGATCGTCGTCCACCGCGTGCTGATGCAGCGGGACCGTCCGGTGCCGCAGCTCTTCGTGGCCGGCCGCCTCGTCGGCGACACCGACGACGTGCGCGCCCTGCACGAGAGCGGGGAGCTCCGGCGCGTCGTGGCCGGGGCGCCGCTGCTGCCACCCACGCCGTGCGCGTCCTGCGGCGGCCAGGGGGCTCTTCACGACATTTAATCGAACAGGTTGGGGGCGTGATGGGAGAGGGAGGCAGCGAGCGCCCCGGCCATCGGCGCGCGCGCGGCGGGCTCCTCCCGGCGAGGCACGCGGCGGGCTCCTCCCGGCGAGGCACGCGGCGGCCAGAGAGGCGAGGGAGGCGAGGCGAGGCGAGGGAGGGAGCGCTCACCTCGGGTTGCCGACGCGCGGAGAGGTAGGTGGCGCTGCAGGCAACGACGACAGCAGCGGCGTGTGGAGAGACGGCCGGGCGCGTGGAGAGGCGGCGGCGCGTGGAGAGGCGGCGGCGCGTGGAGCTGCGGGCGACGGCGAGGCTCTGTGTGCGCGCGGGCGACGGCGGCGAGGCTCTGTGTACGCGGGCGGTTCTGCTGGATTTGGGGGAAATTTGCCCCACGCCTAAGTCCTAACTAGGATATACTCTTTGGTACCGGTACGAAAGGCCTTTCGTACCGGTTGGTGATACCAACCGGTACCAAATGTATTTTTTTTCTTTTTTTTCTTTTGCTGTTTTCTTTTCTGCTGTTTTCTTTTCTGTTTCTTTTTTCTTTTCTGTTTCTTTTCTTATTTTCTATTTCTTTTTATTTTTCTATTTATTATTTACTGTTTCTTTTCTTTTTCTTTTTTCCTTTATGTTCATTTTTCTATTTCTTTTTCTATTTCTTATTGTTATCACCAGATTTTAGCCAAATCAGAAGATGGGTCGTGATTGAGATGGGCTTGGAGGATACGCACATAAAGTGTTTCTGAATCGGCCTCGTGCGAGAATTTGGGCTAGATTGCCCATGTATCTGTACATTATGGTAGATCACGTTTTAGTTTAGAATTAAGAGATAGAGTTTGGTTCGTACACAGCTAGGTTTATTCCAAAGATAGAAAGTCCACGGACTATAAATATGTACCTAGGGTTATTGAGAAAGGAGGACGATCACGTTCACAACAAACACAATCTAGGCGCATCGCCACCCCTTGTTTCGAGGGTTTCTTCCGGGTAAGCGTCATGCTGCCTAGATCGCATCTTGCGAGCTAGGCAGTATCGGTTTATTCGTTGTCTGGTGTTGCTCGTACTGAAGCCTTGTTGATGGCGAGTAACACTGTTTATCATAGATGTTTTGGGGCTTACATCGATACTTGTTTGATATGTTTGCTTAGTTATGCTGCCCCTCAATATCTAGCTGCCTTTACACCTATCTTGGGTGTAAGGGCAGCATCTTGCTTCATCTTTATTTAGTAGATCTGATCTGTTATGGTTGTTCCTTGTTATTCAAGGTTTAGTTTGATATATGCATGGTTAGGCCTTGCAAACGGGTAGAATGATCCAGTAGTGCGTAAGGTATGGTTTGCCGATCCAAGAAGGGATGTTCCGGGAATCGACTCCATGTTGGTTTTTAGGCCTCCTCTAGGATTAGTTTTCTGTTATCTTTCGTATCTGCCAGGCTCAACTACGTGTAGGACGTTCCGGTTATGCGGTGAAAGCCCTAAACTGTCGTAGATCGATTTGACTTGGTATTGATAAAGCAGGATCCCCATGTTATCGTAGATCCAACATGAACCATGGGTTAATCGGCTCTTTGAGCCGATTCACAGGGTAACCCGAGAGCCGATCGAGGCTCATTTAATGTTTACGTGTACGCCATGCAGAAACTAATCGAAGCAATCCAACACCTTCCCGACCGGGTATAGGACGGGTGGCACGCCCTTGCAACCTCCGGGACGTGTGCCGGAGCATTGCGGGCCGTCGCCCGAGGGACCGGTGCCCACCGAGCAGTCTCGGGAGCCTCCTGGCTCTCCGTGTTGCTCGTCGCTGCTCGCCGGTGGGTTTTGGCAGGCAACACATTCTGGCACGCCCGGTGGGACATTCTACAGCAACTACGTCAACATCTGCAGCTGAGATGTCGGACGAGCCAGTCAAGTACGAAGATCTGCCTGAAGATCACAAGAAGAAATATGATGAGCCTAAAGCTCTCTTCGAAGCCGATCTCATCGGCTCTTTCGAAAGGACCCGTACACATGGCATTAGGTTTAAAGGATTCTCACCCGAAGGCGTTCTCGATGAAGTAGATCTGTCTCTCCCTTCGGAGGAACGCACCAGAGCTCTGCGCCGGAAGTTAATTACATGGTGGCTCATTCTCTACACCGTCATTCTGAGAGCCTGGTGAACACTTTGGAGCGTATTGCGGTTCGCGTGGTTCAGGAAATCATGAAGCATCATTACTCTCCGTCAGGGCCTGCCCTAGGAACTCACCAGGGAGAGATGCCGTTCCACACCAGACCGCAACTGCCATTCACGCTTGCAGCTCCAGAGCAGCAGGGTTCACCGGCATACGTCGTCTACAAGGTTGGAGGCGATCCTGGCGATTGCCAATTCCTGTATGAGCCGCCTAAAGAGATCCCACATGGATACGTGTGCACATACGTGCCGGACTGCAATAATTGGGCGCGCACGAACCAGATTGCAGCGGGAGGGATGTCTGGAGCAGATGCCGATAAACAGGCGTGGCTAGCTAAATATGCCACCGGAACGAGTCATGAAAACTCAACCCCTGCAGCTCATACCATGGAACAAATCAGTACGATCTGGAGAGACCAGTTCGGTATCCTGCCAAAGAGGAGAACAGTCGGCTATTCCAAGCCGTATCCCAATGAATATGATTTGATTCCGCTGCCACCCAAGTATCGGCTCCCTGAGTTCTCAAAATTCAATGGATCCGAAGGGGCTAGCTCAATTGAGCATGTAAGCCGATATTTGGCGCAGTTAGGCATGATTTCAGCTTCAGACCCGTTACGTGTGAGGTTTTTTGCGCAATCTCTCACAGGACCAGCTTTTGGGTGGTACACCTCGTTGCCACCAGATTCAGTCCGGACATGGAAGCAACTCGGAGGAGCGAGCTTCACGTTCGGTATCACTCGAAGCTACCGAGGCTGGCATTGTCGATCTGGCGCAGGTGCGGCAGAAGCGGGGAGAGACGGTGTCGGAATACATTCAGCGTTTCAGGACTGTCAAGAACCGATGTTATTCGGCTCGTTTAACTGAGAAAGAATCAGTCGATCTGGCAGCATTGGGCCTCGCAGCACCGATCAAGGATCTGGCCTTCCAAGTGGAATACAATTCACTGGCGCACATGGTCCAGAAATTAACATTGTATGAGCAGCGCCACCCAGAATTGTACCAAGACAGGTTCAAACGCCCGATAGGCCTGGTCGAGACAGAAGATGTTGAGGACTTTGCCGAAGACCAGGAAGTAGCCGTGGCTGAATGGGCTCGGGGGGCAGCTCCCGTGTCCTGCAAATGGGTGAAACAACAAGGGCCTGCAAAAGGGTTTGACTTCGATATAAGCAAAGCTGAGCAGATATTCGATTTATTGTTGAAGGAAAAACAGCTGAAGTTACCCGAAGGCCATAAAATCCCTACGGCGCAAGAAATGAATGGGAGACCGTACTTCAAGTGGCATCACTCGTTCACCCATGTCACCAATGACTGCAAAGAACTGCGTCGGCAGATCCAAACGGCGATAGAACAAGGCCGTTTGATCCTTGGTCAGTTTGCCATGAAAGTAGACACGCATCCGTTTCCTGGCGTCAACATGGTGGAACACAATCACTCCACGAGGCGTCAGCTGGATTTCTCATTCGAGGTTAACATGGCAGGGCCTGTATACCACCATGGCAGGGATAAAGAAGAAATCGGTCCCTCCCGTGGCAAGGAAAAGGAGGAGGCCGGCCCACGCGACCGGCCCCGAGATGATGACAGACGGTACATCACCGAGGAACAAGTGAGAAACGTGCGGTATCAACGACCGCTCTCCGCGCATCTCCTTAACAAATATGAACATCAGTACGACCGACGCCGGCGGTACGACGTAGATGACGAAAGATATGAGCACTGCGCTAAGGAGAAGTCAAGAGAGCAGGAAGACATGGACAGACACTGGGATTGTCCTTTCTTTAAGCACTGCTGGGACTCAGGAATGATCCGATTGCCTACAATCGACAACTGCCCGGAATGTAGACAGCGGAGGAAGGGCACAAGTGAGGTTTCAGTGTTCAAGCGTCTAGGGCCTCTCCCACCTCAGAACCGACGAGCTGAGTCATCTCGAGAGGAAGACTTCGAGGAGTCAGAAGATGAAGAAGAAGATAGATACCACCGGCCAAGGTGGTGCTCTGATGGACTCAGTCATTCCCAAAAGCGTAGGGTTCAGAGGCTACGTAACTTGGAGGAAGCCGAGGCGCGATACCTGTACACGTTGAGGAAAGCGCAGCCCGATCTGGCCGAGAAAATTCAGCAAACTTTGGAGACGAAGACGCGTCCACAGAAGAAAGAATGGCACCCCAAACAAGCAAAAGCCGATGCGAAGGCATCGGCTGGCATAAACATGGTGTTCATACTTCCGTCAGAGTTTTGTGCTCCAAGAACCGAAGAAGTGCCAGTAGCACAGTTTGACTGCGGTCCACGGCCGGTTATCTTTGAAAAGCCATGAGAGAAGAGCTACAGGCATTTGAAGGCCCTGTACCTAAGAGGTTATATCAATGGGCAGCCTGTCAGCAAGATGTTGGTTGACACGGGAGCGGCAGTCAATATAATGCCATACTCCATGCTACGGCGTTTGGGACGCTCTAACGTAGATCTGATCAAGACCAACGTCACACTAAGCGATTTCAACGGCCAAGCATCAGAAGCGCAAGGTGTGCTGAACGTGGATCTAACCGTGGGCCGAAAAACCATCCCTACGTCATTCTTCATCGTCGACAGCAAAAGCACCTACGCTGTCCTGCTAGGGAGGGATTGGATTCACGCTAACTGATGCATTCCATCCACAATGCACCAATGCCTCGATACGATGGGATGGAGATGAAGTGGAGGTCGTTCATGCGGATGACTCGATCGAGATCTCATTAGCCGGCATGAATATTTGGGATGCGGACGACCAAGAGCCGATCTCCGGAGTCGGCTTGGACGGCTGTGAGCGCATCGAAGCTTCAAAAAACGGGGTGAGGCTGGTCTTATCCATCGGCCTGACAGAGTAGCAAGACCAGAGGCAATGGACGTACGTGGCAAGGCCGATCCCTGCGATCGGCCCCAAAAAATAAAAAGCAATTATCTCACCTCAAGCACGTCACGTAGTCGTCGTGGAGCACAAATAAGATGTAAACTTTCATTGAGCAATGCAATCGAAAAGGAGGCCGATTCCAGCAATCGGCCCAAATTATCCTCACCATACGTTTTGCCTGTGTTCAGCATCGAGCTAGCAGGTGGAGCTGATGTTCAGGTACAGTTCCTAGAATCGGATGACTGGAGAGCCGATATCTTCAATTACTCGAAAGATTCGGCTCGGGGGACACCTAAACGAATAAGGTACGAGGCCATGAAGTATGTTCCCAGTGGTTGTCAATGGCCAGCATCTCAAGAAATATTTCCCAAGTATGTGGGATGATGGACAGTGAAATACGGGGGCCGATGCATGAAATCGGCCAGTAAATAAATTTGTTACAGCCGATGCACAGACATCGACTTTAGAATAAAAAAAACATCATGCAGATACTGGATCACGTTCTAGGCGAGCCGATGCGCAGCCATCGACTCTAGAGGTACAAACTGTTACGAGCAGAGGTACAAACTGTTACGAGCAGAGGTACAAACTATTACGATCAGGTATCAAGTTACATGGAGAGGCTCTACTGAAGGAATGTCTCGAAGGCACGGAGGGCGTCAGCACGGACACGATCCACTTCGGCGATCCCGGCTTCGTCATCTTCGTCCTCGCCCGTCACCGCACTGTTTGTTCGGGGCACGTATTTCCGCGGATCAGTTTTCAGTTGAGCTTTGAGGCCTTCTGCTTCCTCTTGGGAGCGGGTAATAAGAGCTTCCTTATCGAAAATAAGCTGTTTGGTTGCCCGGACCCTCTCTTCAAGGTCCGCCAATTCCTTTCGCAAGGTCTCAAGTTCGGCGGTGCGGACGGAGGTGTCAGTTTTGGCATCTAAGGCCGCCTTTTTCTCATTAAGCCGCTGACATTTGTCTGCAATATCGGCTTTCAACGGAAGTTGGGCGTGGCGTAGATTGATTCTCTGACGAGCTAACTTCACCCTGGACCCGTAAACAGACAGAGTCACAACTGGCCAGAGTTTCACCTGCAACGCTACCGGGAGATGGTGCTTGATTTCTTCAAGAACGCTCTTCACCTCCTCGGGGTCTTCGACCAACGTTTCGATCGGGGAAGAAAGCAAGGATTTGAGACGCTGGAACTGGCGTAGGACAGCGCTGGGTCGTGGCTCATCGCATGCCGTAGAAGGAGCTGGTTCGATGGATTCAGGGTCGAACGCCAGCAAGTCCGAGAGGTCACAACCCTGACAAATAGAAACAGCGTCAGTATGCAGCGAAAGGGGAGGGTAATCCAAACGAAAGGAGTATACCTCTCCTGAGACCAGGGAGACAGCCGATGATGACGCAATCGGCTGTTGTGTCTCTGCTGGGGGTTTGGCCAAGTTGGCGACCGTGTCAACGGCACCTTCAGAGATTACCGGATCCAGGTTTGCGGAGAGCATCTGTACTTCCTCGACTCCCCCACTAGGAGTGTCATCAGGCTGCAGAGGAGGTGGTTAGCCGATGTGGGCAGCAAGGGATTAGCATGAAAGATGAGCCAGGGAGAGTATGGAGGGTAATTACATTTGAAGCCTCTTGGTTTGATGAAGGGGCTTGCGGTTCATTTCGAGTCCTCTTGGTGCTCACGCCCGGCCCCGCTTTGATTGGAGCTTGGGGGCAACAGGTTTAGGAGCTGGCCTTTTCCTGGAAGCCGATGGTGGCAAATCTGGCTGGCTCTGCGTGGTGATTTTCCCAGAGTTGTCCGAGCTCGAATCCCCTCGATTGGATGGTGTATCCTCGCTGGAGTTGTCCTCGGTGGAGGCCTATATAATAACAAAAGGAGAGTTAGTAAGCACAAGCATGTTGGCAGGAGCCCATAAGGATAGATGAAATCAGTCGAGGCATGGATCGACATACGTGCAAGCTCTCTTGATCTGGAGAAGGGCTCCGGCGCTTCAAAGTTTTCCCGGCGGCTATTTTCCTCACCGTCGTTCTCACCTTGGTCGAGGCTCGGGGGCAGTTGGCCCCGAAGATACTTTGCTCTTGGAAGCCGATTTTGGTGAAATCGGCTGGCTCTGCATCACAACCTTTTTCAAGGGTGGCGAGTTTTTGCAGAAGAGGACCATAGGAGCCGGTGGGAAGAATTCAAAGGGGGAGCCGTCAGCATGTGTAGGTTCTGGACCATCTTGTTGCTGCAAGGAGACAGGGCAAGGTTATTAAAAATCATTATAGGCCACTTCAAGAAAATTTGCGAGTAGTAGTACCTGTTCTGCAGGGATGTTATATTCAGCATCGAGTTGTTTCAGCAACGGTCCTAGAGCCCTCCTGAAGGCATGAGTTTTCCACATGGACCACCAGGTCTCAAAACCGTCGGTGGAAGAGGTGAAAGAGAGGTTGCTAGGGATTGGGATGGCTAGAGCATCAAAGAAAGAGTAACACCTCTGACCGGTGAGGATATCGGGCAAGTCGGCTACTGCTCTCGTTAAGTGATGGAGGAAGAAATGGGGAGACACCTGCCCAAGACCAAACTGCCGGGCTGCTACGACCGGCTGATCGGACTCATAACCAGGTTTGATGATCCTGTTTGATGTGCTCATGCCAACTGGAAGGAAGCAGGGACGGATCATGGTGGAATACAATTGCCGGTGTCTGGTGTCATCGGCAAAGCTGTCTAGCCTGAAGGAGACTGGGTTCTCGAAATTCTCAGATTCCGTGTAAGGGAAGAAGAGAGGATTGTCCAGGCCTCGGAAGAAAATGCTGAACCATTTTGATGCTTCCTTGGGGATCATTTTACTACCTGGAAGGCTGTACAAAGCTTGGCCGTAGCTAGTGCATCGGATTTGCTTCCCGTTGGCATCTGGAAAGGTGCGAGTGGCCAAAAGTGGGAAGTTTGGGATGTGGTTCTGGAAATATAGCTGAGCCCATAACTGAATAAACCACCAGGGACCTCCTGTTTTGACTGTCCTTTGAGAATATAATTTGACGGACATTAGTTGGAGATATCGATAGACCTCTCCAAGGAACAGTTTGCCGATGCCAAGCTGGGTGCCTCTGGCAAGTTCATAGGCCAAGGGAAGGTAATTCTTGGTTGGAGCAAGTGAAGGGCCACAGAATATGAAGTGTTCCAACCAGAAATTTAGGAAGGCTGTGTGTTCTTTCTCGTTACGGTGGCCTTTATTTTTCATGTGGCGTCGAAGGTAAGCACCCCAGTTTGTGCACTCTGTTTTGGAAGAGAGCTTGAAAGGAACCCTTGGCAGCATAAAAGCAGAGGGGCTGGGGGATGTAATGTCTAGGCCAGTGATCATCACCACATCTAGCAGAGTTGGTGTCATGGGGCCGTGGCCAAACATGAAGCAGTTCAGAGCATCAGACCAGAAGTAGCCGATGGTTTTTAGAAGGTTTTCATGCTTCTCAAGGGGAGACAATGATAAGGACAGAGCATCGGCTATTCCTGTGGTTTCCCATGTGGATTGGTAAGTTTTGGATACTCTGCTGTACCAGGAAACCCAATCTTCAGGAGGGTTAGGCCAGGCTCGTAAGCAGTCGGCCCAAGAAGTTAGATCTAAATCCTGGTTCACGAAGGGGATCCTACGAGCCTCGCAAGAAATCAAACGGGCAGGACCCTCGACAGTACGGGGGCCAAGACAAAGAGAGTTTGGAAAAGAAGGATGCGGCAACAAAATGTCTGAAACCTAAAATTAATAATGGAATAAGGCATTAATTCAGATGTTTGCTATTAATTCCAACACTACGCTCGGATGGCGAGGGGCAGTTAAGGATTACCTTCAGGCCAGAGACCGTTGCGTTGGCGTTGGACGATTCCGCCATCTGATTCGCTGACGGAAATGAATCTGCGCAGTTGAGGATCTGGGATTTGCGCCGCCGCGAGTTGAATCTGTTCGATGGGCAATTGGGGATCTGAGTTTGGTCCTTTGGATGAGGGTCACAGGTTACCGTTTGAATTTGGGACTGAGTTTGGCCTTGATGGCGTTTTATGGTAAAGACCGATGCGTTGCCATCGGCTCTTTGTGCGTTGACCCACTTTGACAATCGGAAAAATTAGACATGGAGACATTCTTCATTGATTAAAAGGGGGATTTTACAATAAGAGCCGATTGCTCTCAAAAGGAAGATCTACTGCCTAATGCACTACTACTAGCCCTATTCTAGTAGTCCCTAATCTAGGGGCCGTCGCTGCCCTCGTCGTTGCCGTCCGCGCCGCTGTCGGTGCTGCTACCGGCGACGTCTTCGTCGCTGCTGCTGAAGCCGCCGGCAGGGGCTTCTTCTTTGTCTTCGTCGTCGTCGTCATCGTCTTCCGACCCGGCGCGGAAGCGCTTCATCGGCGGGTACTCGTCGAAGGAGGTTTCGTCCTCCGCTTCGTCCTCCTCGTCGGAGGAGAGGTCCGCGCCCCAAGAGAAGGCGTCGTCGTAGCTTTCCTCCTCCAAGGCCCCGTCCACGAGGAAGTGGAGGTTATCCTCCCCGTCGGTCAAGGAGTCGTCATCCTCTGACTTGACGGAGAAGTCCCAATCCCTCTCGTCCCACCACTCTGGGGCGCGGGCCTCGTACGCCCTTATCGGGTCGTACTCCGGCATCGGCTCACTGGAGGAGGAGGACTGGAAAGAGAGACCCGAGGAGGCAGAGGAGGAGGAGTCCATGGCAGAGGAAGGGGGTTTTCTGTGGCTAATGCAGAGCAAGAGGATGAGGAGGTGAACTGCTCGGATGAGTTTAAATAAAGGGGATATAGTGGAAGATGATTAAATGTCGTGGCAGTTTCGAGGATGTGGTGCCAAAACTGTCAAATCGTGCAGTGCGGAGAAGTTGAGAAGGCAAGGCATCATGATGAAAGGGCACTGTAGCGGTTCTGCTCTGCAACGCATGACCCGATGAAGGAAAGCAGAGTGGTTTTGGAATTATTATTGCCAAAACCAGGGGGGCATGTGTTATCACCATATTTTAGCCAAATCAGAAGATGGGCCGTGATTGAGATGGGCTTGGAGGATACGCACATAAAGTGTTTCTGAATCGGCCTCGTGCGAGAATTTAGGCTAGATTGCCCGTGTATCTGTAGATTATGGTAGATCACGTTTTAGTTTAGAATTAAGAGATAGAGTTTGGTTCGTACACAGCTAGGTTTATTCCAAAGATAGAAAGTCCACGGACTATAAATATGTACCTAGGGTTATTGAGAAAGGAGGACGATCACGTTCACAACAAACACAATCTAGGCGCATCGCCACCCCTTGTTTCGAGGGTTTCTTCCGGGTAAGCGTCATGCTGCCTAGATCGCATCTTACGATCTAGGCAGTATCGGTTTATTCGTTGTCTGGTGTTGCTCGTACTGAAGCCTTGTTGATGGCGAGTAACACCGTTTATCATAGATGTTTTGGGGCTTACATCGATACTTTTCTGATATGTTTGCTTAGTTATGCTGCCCCTCAATATCTAGCTGCCTTTACACCTATCTTGGGTGTAAGGGCAGCATCTTGCTTCATCTTTATTTAGTAGATCTGATCTGTTATGGTTGTTCCTTGTTATTCAAGGTTTAGTTTGATATCTGCATGGTTAGGCCTTGCAAACGGGTTGAATGATCCAGTAGTGCGTAAGGTATGGTTTGCCGATCCAAGAAGGGATGTTCCGGGAATCGACTCCATGTTGGTTTTTAGGCCTCCTCTAGGATTAGTTTTTTGTTATCTTTCGTATCTGTCAGGCTCAACTACGTGTAGGACATTCCGGTTATGCGGTGAAAGCCCTAAACTGTCGTAGATCGATTTGACTTGGTATTGATAAAGCAGGATCCCCATGTTATCGTAGATCCAACATGAACCATGGGTTAATCGACTCTTTGAGCCGATTCACAGGGTAACCTGAGAGCCGATCGAGGCTCATTTAATGTTTACGTGTCTGCCATGCAGGAAACTAATCGAAGCAATCCAACACCTTCCTGACCAGGTATAGGTCAGGTGGCACGCCCTTGCAACCGCCAGGACGTGTGCCGGAGCATTGCGGGCCGTCGCCCGAGGGACCAGGGCCCACCAGCAGTCCTGGGAGCCTCCCGGCTCTCCGTGTTGCTCGTCGATGCTCGCCGGTGGGTTTTGGCAGGCAACACTTATTTACTGTTTCTTTTTCTTTTCTTTTTCTTTTCTGTTTCTTTTTCTTTTCTTTTCTATTTCTTTTTCTATTTCTTTTTCTATTTCTTATTTTTCTTTTTTGTTTTCTATTTCTTTTCTTTACTCCCGTCGTCCGCGCGGGAAACTTTCCCGCCACAACGCCGCGCGTGGGAGAAAAAAGGCGGGAAAGAAAGGGCGGGAATAAAATTTTATTACGATTGAACTCGAATTAAAAGTACATAGCTTAACTGAAAATTAAAGATACATGGCCAGATTCTACTGTTGGAGTCATTCAGTCATACTCGTGCCTAGCCCTGTAGTAGTCACCATTGTAGTCGTCGTAGTCGCCGTCATCATGGACAATCATTGTTTGCCTTTCTTCTGACTGCGACGCAACCATGGACAATCTTCATTATTTAAGATGATGCTTGGGTCAATTTTTACCTTGAAGGGTGGAATATCATCAAACTTATTATAATCTTCTGACATGTCTGTCTTGTCCTCTACTCCCACGATGTTTCTTTTTCCTGAAAGAACTATGTGCCGCTTTGGCTCATCGTATGATGTGTCCTCTTGCCTTTCTTTTCTTTTTTTTCGGTTTGCTAGACATGTCCTTCACATAAAAAACCTGAGCCACCTCACTGGCTAGGACGAATGGTTCGGTGTCGTACCCTAGATTCTTGAGATCCACTGTAGTCATTCCGTACTGCGGGTCTAACTGTACTCCGTCTTTGAGGTTGAACCATTTGCACCGGAACAAAGGGACCTTGAAATTAGGTCCATAGTCAATTTCCCATATCTCCTCTATGCACCCATAATATGTGACCTTGTTCCCATTGTCATCTTCTGCATCAAAGCGGACACCACTGTTTTGGTTGGTGCTCTTTTTGTCTTGGGCGAACGTGTAAAATGTGTTCCCATTAATCTCGTACCCTTGAAAAGTCGATATAGTCGAAGATGGTTGCTTGGCCAACAAGTACAGCTGCTCGTCATCAATGACATTCATGAGACGTGTTTGCAACCAACCGCCGAAAGTCTTCATGTGTTCTCCAGCAATCCAATCTTCACGTTGCTCCGGGTATTTAGAGCGTAAGATATCCTTGTGTTCCTCTTTGTACGGAGCCACCAAGATGGAATTATGTAGAACTGTGTAGTGTGCTTGAGTGAAAGAATGTCGGTCCATACACGTTGTTGATTTCTTTCCTAGCGTGCCTTTTCCACGCAGTCTCCCCTCATAGCGCGATTCGGGAACACCGATCGGCTTAAGGTCGAGAATAAAGTCAACACAAAACTCAATGACCTCCTCTGTTCCATAGCCCTTGGAGATGCTTCCTTCCGGCCTAGCACGGTTATGAACGTACTTCTTTAAGACTCCCATGAATCTCTCAAAGGGGAACATGTTGTGTAGAAATACAGGACCGAGAACGCCAATCTCTTCGACCGGGTGAACTAGGAGATGTGTCATAATATTGAAGAAGGATGGTGGGAACACCAACTCAAAGCTGACTAGACATTGGACCACATCCTTCCGTAAATTTTGTAGAGTAAGTGGATCGATCACCTTCGAGAAATTGCATTGAGGAACGCACATAGCTTCACAATGGGTACTCGAACATTTTCCGGCGAAGCCCCCTCAATGCAAGCTGGAAGTAATTGTGTCATAATCACGTGGCAGTCATGAGACTTTAGGTTTTGAAACTTTTTCTCTGACATGTTTATTATTCCCTTTATATTCGACGAGAAGCCAGACGGGACCTTGATGCTACTCTGGACTTCAAAAAAGATCTCCTTCTCCTCTTTGGTAAGAGCGTAGCTGGCAGGACCTTGATACTTCTCTGGATTCAGGTTGTTTCCTTCGTGGATACTTTGTCTGGTCCTGCCGTGCATCCGGTGTATCTTTTGTCTTCCCATACACGCCCAAGAAGTTTAGCAGGTTCACGCAAAGATTTTTCGTCACGTGCATCACGTCGATTGCAGAGTGAACCTCTAAGAATTTCCAGTAGGGTAGCTCCCAAAATATCGACTTCTTCTTCCACATGGGTACGTGTCCGTCAACATCATGCGGAACAGATTGTCCGCCGGGACCCTTTCCAAAGATCACTTTTAAATCCTTGACCATATCATATATAACTTCCCCGATAGGGCGGGTAGGCTTCGTTCGGTTATCTGCCTCACCTCCGAAATGCTTTCCTCTCTTTCTTACGTGATGTTGTTTTGGAAGAAATCGACGATGCCCTGTGTACACATTCTTGTTTCCCAAATAATTATCGTCAGTCTCACCTAAACAGTGTGTGCATGCATTGTATCCCTTGTTTGACTGCCCTGAAATGTTACCAAGAGCAGGCCAATAATTGATGGTTACAAATAACAACGCTCGTAGGTTAAATTCCTTTTGTTCGCGCTCATCCCACATAGGTACACCTTCGTCACGCCACAACTCTAAAAGTTCTTCAACCAATGGCCTCATGTACACATCAATGTCGTTGCCGAGTTGCTTCGGGCCCTGGATGAGCACTGGCATCATAATGAACTTCCGCTTCATGCACAACCAAGGAGGAAGGTTATAGATACATAGAGTCACTGGCCATGTGCTATGACTGGAGCTCTGCTCGCCGAAAGGATTAAAGCCATCTGTACTTAGACCAAATCTTAAGTTCCTTGCGTCATCTGAAAATGACTTGAACTCTCTGTCGATTTTTCTCCACTGCGACCCGTCTGCGGGGTGTCTCAGCATCAAATCTTTCTTACGGTCCTCTTTGTGCCATCGCAACAACTTGGCATGCTCTTTGTTCTGGAACAAACGTTTCAACCGTGGTATTATAGGAGCATACCACATCACCTTCGCGAGAACCCTCTTCCCGGGGGTGGACTCGCCCTCAACATCGCCGGGGTCATCTCGCCTGATCTTATACCTCAATGCACTACATACGGGGCATGCATTCAAATTCTCGTACTCCCCGCGGTAGAGGATGCGATCATTGATGCATGCATGTATCTTCCGCACCTCTAATCCTAGAGGGCGGACAACCTTCTTTGCTTCGTACGTAGTAGAGGGCAATACGTTCTCCCCTGGAAGCATCTTCTTTATTATTTTCAGCAACTTTTCAAATCCCTTGTCGAAGTACCATTCTCTCGCCTTCCACTGCAAGCAATTCCAGCGTGGTACCCAGCTTTTTCTGACCATTCTCGCAATTTGGGTACAATAGTTTGTTGTGATCCTCTAACATTTTCTCCAACTTCAACCTCTCCTTTTCATTTCCGCAGTTCATCTTCGCATCAAGAATGGCCCGACCCAAATCGTCATCCGGGTCATCAAAAATCGGCTCATCGAAAATGGGCTCTTCTTCAGCTTCGTCTTCCCCCATTCTACTATCACCGTCTTCAGTGAATAAGGGATAGTTGTCACTATCTTCTTCTTCTTTGTTGTCTTCCAATATAACCCCTCTTTCTCCATGCTTGGTCCAACAATTATAGCTGGGCATGAAACCGTTCTCCAGCAGGTGGACGTGAAGGGTCTTTGAGGTAGAGTAATCCTTCATATTCTTACATGAACTACATGGACAATACATGAAACCATTCGACCGCATGTTTGCCTCAGCCACGTTGAGAAAATAATGCATGCCATTAATGAACTCGGGATGGCACCGGTCACCGTACATCCATTGTCGACTCATCTGCATTTTATATGTATATCAAAAATCATTAAGTACACAACATCGTGGATATATGAGTGACCAACTTAATTAATATTCAAGTTCATCACATAAAACTAAAAAAAAATTATAAAAAAAAAAGAGGCTCACCGAGGTGGTACCGTGCCGGCTAGGGGACGACGCTGGCGATCGACGGCGGTGAGGACGGGATGATACTAATTAAAACCTACAAAACATACCTTAATTTCAGCTCAAATTCCATATAAAAAAAATAAAATCCCTAACTTAGGCATTTCATCGAACACCTTGCTAGCACTAGAAAAATAGTACGAGTAAAAAGTACCAAAGAAATGAGCTAAATTAGGAACGCCGGAAGGAAGGATGATATTGCTAACCCTTGGATAGATGTATGTCGTTAATCTTGTTAAAATGGTGGAGAAAAATGAAGATTATTGGAGTGTGAGAGGTGCAAAATATTTGGAAATGTGAGAGGAGGAGAAGGAGAATGAGATATGCAGGGGGTCGGGCGCGCTGTGGCGCGCTGATAAAGGGTGCGGACCCTTTAGTACCGGTTCCTTAGATGAACCGGTACTAAAGGTGCAGCCCTGGCCCCACCTCCGCCTGGAAACTGGGCTCAAACCCTTTCATACCGGTTCGTAACACGAACCGGTATAAAAGGGCCCTTACGAACCGGTATAGATTTCCCATGCATGGAACCGGTACGAATGCCCCCTTTCGTACCGGTTCGTAAGGGAACCGGTATTTATGGCTTAGATGGATGGCCATTTTTCTACTAGTGTTATTGCCTCAATCGTGTGCTTCAACATGTTACACCTAAAGTCACTAAGGATATGAATGTCGAGCTCATGTGCGAGTTTAAAGCTGATGAAATTAAAGATGTGTTGTAGAGTATTGGTGATCTGAAGGCACGTGGGCCCGATGGGATGCCATCACTGTTCTATTAGAGATTTTGGGAACTATTTGGTGATAGTTTGGTACACGAGGTGTTGCAAGTGTTACAAGGTGGCAGTATACCAGAAGTACGGAATGAAACAATAGTAGTGTTCATCCCAAAGGTTCACAACCCAGAAAATTTAAAGACTTGCAATTAGCCTATGTAATGTGGTCTACAAACTTATACCAAAGGTTATTGTCAACCATCTTAAAGTTATTCTGTATGAGGTCATCTCCCCAAATAAGGGTGCCTTTGTGTCCGGAAGATCGATTGCTGATAATACCATCCTTGCTTACGAACTGACACATTTTATGAAGAATAAGAGGTCTGGGGCTGCTAGCTATGCAAAGTTGAAGCTAGACATGAGTAAGGCGTATGATCGGATGGAATGGCCCTTTATGGAAGGGATGCTGCTAAAGTTTGGATTGTGTTGTGTCGTGCAACTTATTAGAAAGTGTGTGAGTACTGTCGATTAGAAATTTCGTATAAATGGAGAAGTCACTGATGTTGTGGTCCCTGGGAGAGGACTAAGGCAAGGTGATCCAATTTCTCCATATCTTCTCTTGATATGTGGGGAATTGAAGGTTTCTCTGTTCTGCTACACAATGTTGAAGATTCGGGGCGAATTCGAGGCATCCACATCTGCCCTGTGGCGCTTGCTATTAATCGTTTGTTGTTCACGAATGATTGACTACTACTTATTGAGACACACGGAGGTGGTGCACAAGATGTGAATAATATCCTCAAGACTGTGAGGTTTGTTATGGGCAGCAGATAAATCAGGAGAAGTCCTCCGTCATGTTTATTGTTAATGCTCGACAAGATATAAGACAAGAGACTCAGCATACTCTGGGGTTGCAAGCATAAGTGCAGGGGGCAAGTACCTTGGCCTCTCATCCTTTTTGGGGAGATCAAAACCTCGCTGTGTCAAGAAAAAGTTCTGGATCAAACGCATGATGGAAGGAGAGATTTATGTCCAAGAGTGGGAGAGAGATTCTTATTAAGGCAGTGGCCCAAGCAATCCGTACCTACACAATGGCATCCATTGATATTACAAAAACCCCCGTGTGACAACATTAGTAGCCCCATTTGCATGTATCAGTGGAACCAACATGCTAAGGAGTATTGAATGCACTTGGTTGGCTAGGACAAAATGAAGCAACCTAAGAGGTTTGGTGGGATAGGATTCAGAGATCTTCAATCGTTCAATTTGGCTATGTTAGCTCGACAAGCTTGGAGGTTAATCCAAGTGCCGGAGTCTTTGTGTCATTGTGTGCAGATGTCTTGAGCCAAGTATTTTCCTCAAGGGCCGGTTCTCAATGCTGAACCAGTGCAAGGTATAAGCTGCATGTGGAGAAGTATCCTTAAAGGTGTAAGTTTATTGAAGGAGGGCATGATATGGAGGGTGGGGAAATGCACAAATATTAGAGTTTGGGCTAATCCCTGGATTCCGAGAGAGATCACATGGCCACTACCATGCAAATAGACATCGGAACAATATTTAGACTCGTGACAGTCCTAGGATGGAGATCGACACATGTACTTACATCCTATTCTGATGGCCCTGACCATAAAAATCAACAGAATAAACTTAATTAACCTAGAAGGTAGGAGCAATGGTAGAGGCCAGATCTATCTGAATCTGGCCGCCGCCACCGCTCCCTACCTCCAAGGTCACACCGTCGTGGAGAAGAACCACCGCCATGAAAAAAGATATTGGGGAGTGTGCTGGCAATGGACCGGTGTCCTAGTAGACTAGTGCAGCTTTGGACTTCCAACACTCTACACTAGCTGCCAGGACACAATCCATGGCTAGCCCACGCCTAATCCGGTGAGCAACGAGAGACTGCGAGAGATATAGAGGTTGGTCGGCCATGGACAATTGCTCTGGTAGCCGGAATAGATGTGGCCGCTAAGAACTTAGGCGTGCCGTCCACCGCCAAGAACCTCTGACTAGAATTGGAAATATCTGCAAGGAATAATGTACGAACATGTTTTTATAGGCGGCGCGACTTAGCTGTGACCGGGGAGGAGCTGGACTTTCTTTCACCCTGATGCATCTTCAAGAAACTCTTCCTTCGGCTGAGAAAAATGGGCTTCCCTGATGCACTCTTAGTGAGCTAAGGTGATGCCCAGGGCCTTTTTGGTCTCAAATACAAGCAAAAAAATTCTGGACCCTAATGCATGTGGTTGAGCCCATTGGGCTCCGCCCCTGGCTGTGACGTCTCACATAAGAAACCCTCCATATGGTTTCGAGGTGCCCCTGCTTCTGTGACAATTTTCCAAGAACAAACCATTAGAATAAGTTTATTTGGGTTAATTCATTCATTTTTTTGCTGTCTTTATTTGTGTCCAAATTTAAAATAAATTTTATATTCAGACAAAATTGTGCATTTTCAGTTACTCATAAAATTATGGCCCCAAAATATACTTTTTTGCTTGTCGTTAAATTTAATTGTTTTATCTCTTCACTATTTAGAGTACCTTAAATTCCTCGATTTTTTGAAACAAATCATAGGTGCTTATTATCATGTTGAGAGATGTTACAAAAAATTCAAATTCAAATGAGTTTTGTACATTATAATCAAGGTTTGAACCAAGGTGAGGTGACAGTTTTCATATCACATTACTCACGTTGACACCAAAATGATAGTGCAAGGATCTACATTTCTAACATTGGTCTGACTTTTTGTGTGATGGCTTTATACATTCCAATATGCCCCTCTGTGTTATTTCAGATTTTTTTTGAAGCAATTTAAGTTACTTTTTTAAGTGAAGGAAATATAATTTAAACTTTGACACAAGCAATATATGTATGTTTTTTGTAATATAATTTTTATATCAGCTAAAGACACACAAGTTCATCAAAATATTTTTTTCTTACATTTAAACAATTCAAATGTAACAAAAATATCAGGGACAATCATGAGAAGTCTTATTCTAACGTGGTAGAATAGTCCAGTTGCACCGCCATGGCAATACCTATGTAGAGATAGTTTGCTGTCAAGCGAAGATGCACATCATGCACTTTAATCTCCATGCTATATCATGGCAGTGGTAGTAGGGTAATAAATAATATCATGTCTATAAATACATTTTTGAGAAACTTTTTTTTGGGGTTAAAATGTTTAGAAACATTGACTCGTCCTTATCATACCAGGTACTGGAAAGGTAATAAACGTTTGGATGAGGATGATATATCATATGAGTATTTTCATTGATGACGACAGAAAAGCAAGGAAACACAAATCAACTATACATAGATATGGTGTACAAAAACTGTAAGCCATCAAGATTGTAAGCCATCAAGATTGTGTTTCATACCTATTCCGTACCAGGTTGACTTCACAACAAAAATGATATTTATAACATCCCTATTTCTAGAGGAACAAGATAGAGTAGGTAATATGCGTCAATTAATTTTTACCTTCTTCTGCGTCCCTTGATCTGAACCTAGTCACAGAACTGAACAAGTACGGAAATTTACAAAGCATATACATATGCCTCATATAGTCATATGCAGTTATTTCTTCCAAAGATTCATGCGGCCAACAAGCAAACAAATACCCCTTCTTGTTCTAAGTCTCCTAGCCTACCACCACACACTATCCCACAACTTCATCAAATCTTGTCTTCGGAATGGATAATGTCATCGTGTTGATTGTTGGTGCTGGTCTAGCAGGTCTCATAACAGCAGCGTGCCTTACCCAATTCTCCATTCCTTATGTCATTCTCGAGCGTGAGGACTGCAACACGTCTCTTTGGCGCAAACGCGCATACGACCGCTAAGCTGCATCTTGCAAAGGAGTTCTGTGAGTTACCACACATGTCATACCCAGCTGATGCGCCAACATACATACCAAAAGCCTTGTTTGTCAAGTACAGATGACTATATGGAGCGCTTTGATATTCAACTCAAGTATCTCACTAGCATTGAGTCATCCACATATGACAATGATAAGAAGTGTTGGTCCATCGTGCCTTGCGACATTGCGGAGGGCACGACAATAAATTTTATTGAAAAATTCCTTGTTGTGGCGAGTGGTGAGAATAGTGCAGAGAATAATCCAGAGATCGCCGGACTTCACAGTTTCCTGGGTGAGGCCATCCACTCGTCAAGATACAAGTCAGGCAAGAGCTTCTCCGGTAAGAGCGTGTTGGTCATTGGATCTGGCAACTCTGGAATGGAAATCACTTATGACCTTGCGACCCATGGTACCAATACTTTGATTCTTATACGAAGCCCGGTATGTGCACTATATAATTTTATTTGGTCATAGGGAAACAACTTCTTAATATTATTACTACTAGAATGATACTTTATTTCTAGCATGTTGTAACAGATGTGTGACCCATTTTGTGGCTACAAATTCATGTAATGACAAAGTGTCATGGCCCAGGATTTTAAATCAACTCAAAAGGGACACAATGAACCGTAGTCAGGTTGCATCACCTGAAGAGTTGAAGGAAATCCTGGAACCGTACTATTCAAGTGTGTGGCCTTCAAGTGTAGGTATGAGGGAAAAGTCGTCTTGCAAAGACCATCCAGTTACATATAAGTGAAGCCCACACCCAAGAACACAGACCATGCACTTCACATGATAGACGCATGGTGCATGGCACATTTAAACAAATTGGATACCACAACACAAGCTCTAAAGGGAGGATTACAGATACACATACTTGGTGTCTCTTACAAGAGAACAAAGATAGAAAAAACACACACACACAAGAGACTTTTATGTCTATCTAAGAAAGAAAGCCGCAGCAGAAACGATAAACAAAAGATCAAGATGGCAGCCCCGCAATCTCAACAACCACAGCCGGATCGTAAAGCCAACCGGGTGAAACAAATCACTAGGCGTCACCCACGAAACCGGAGTCAAAGTAGTCACCTAGGCTAGGCTCACCTGCAAAAATTTTGGGGTTTGGAATTCCAATGAGTACTTTCGTACTCGCAAGACTTATACATTTTGAAGAATGTAAATAACAGGAAGTCATGAATATAGAAATGGCATGGCATAAAAAAAATAGCAACATGATGTAACATAATCAACAGTTTTCATGGAGATGAACCAAGTTCACCATGAGCAACACATGGTACCACTAAACCATACCAGAACCAAACAAGGTACAAGAACCAACAATTTATGTTCAACAAGGTTTGGGCTACCCGCCCAAAACCCTCAATTTACTTTGGTCGGAACCGGGCTAGCCACCCAATTCCGACGCAGGAGAGTCTCGATGGTCAGTTTAGTCAGAGGTGGCCGCCTGTGACTAACGCATGCCATCGACCCCAACACTCCCACCGTGGGTGAAAGGAAATATCCAACGACAATGGTGTAAGCGGGCTAACCACCCGACAAACAACCATCGATTGGCATGAATCCTCGGCGCTCACATCTCACTTATTATGTTTCATATTTGATTAGTCAAAATTAATGGCATGACCCACTGATCATGAACATCAAGTAATTCCTAGGCATGATATAAGCATCAGGAATATCTATGACAAACAAGATGCGCAACCCAGATAGCAAGGAATTGATGATGATAATAATGAAGAATTAGAGCATCACAAATTAATAAAGGGAGGGATAAGAATTCAACAAGGTGATGCTTGCCTTGCTGATCAACGTCCACAGTGCCGAGAGGTGTCACCCTCGTAGTACTCCTCGTTGCCGGACTCTACCAATAATAACGACAACAATGCCCGGAAACGACATTCGAGAGAAACAATCAATAAATGAAGTAGAACCAAACGAAACAATTATGAAATGCACGTACGGCCCTGACATAATGAAATATGAAGCTACTGAACAGCAACCAAATGATTTTGAGTTACTGCAATTCAAGTTATGAATTTTCTAAGGTCGAGTAGAGTAATTTTAGGGGCTCTAATAACTCAATAAATTTATTTATTTGGTAACTGATAGCGACATAAAACATACTTCTAGTAAATAGTGCATTCCAAACACGAATTTACATATAAAGTTCATCTCATTTGGAGGTTTGGTTATTTTCCTAGAATTTTTACAAGTGAAGATAGCTAGTGATTTCTCTGGATAGAAGAACATGAGGCTGTTTCGTTCGTGCAGTTTTGTACTTCAGTTATGCGAGCAGGAATTCAGAGATTGATCAATTCTAGTGATTTTCTAAACCAAAACGCTTGCCGTTTCTTGCATTACCAAACTGGGTACCTAGCGCACGTCTCGGGAAGGTAACATCCATCAAAACTCTCCGGAGGGGCAGCAGCGGTATGCGTGTCATCGGTTCGCATGACACCGGCACGCGAGGTAACAGACAAGCCACTAAATGGAGCAGGAAAACATGCAACTGGGTCTTAAACTCACCTAGCTCGTCCTTGAGTTTAATTCGGCTCGGCAGAACAGATCGGCGAGGGAGCTCCGTCAAGGACAGCCTCGGCAGCAAATGCGATGACGGGCCGTGAGATCAAGGAAGAGGAGACAGGGACCCGTAGTTGTTTAGGAAGACACTCGTGCTCTAGGATCTCTCCTCTGTTGCCAGTAGGGACAGGGGAGGTCGGAATCGAGGTAGGCGGTCCAGAGTCCGGCGGCGTGCTGCTGAAGCCGGGACGACGGACACGTACCACAGTCGCACTTCACTGCAAGAAACGACCGGAGAGAACACCGGTGAGGAAAGGAGAAGACTAGTAGAAACTCAGAGCCATGTTGGATGCGTTTGAGGCTCACCAGAACGACGGGGAGGTCACGGAGGCGCCTGAACGGCGTGCATGTCGGCGTCCAGCACGGCCACTCGTTCCCGATCGAGGAAAAACTCAATTCAACTCAGTTTGCAGGTGGATTGAGGCGGATTTGTTGGCGCAGTTTTGGGGGAGAGTTGCTCCAGGAGAGCCACGGGGCGTTCGTCTCCTGCAGAAGAACGGAACCCCTTTTTTTTCCCTTGTATTTGTGGTAAAGAAAAGCTCTTAGCTGTAGAAAAATATTAGTCTAAGGATCAAACCTCCAAACTAAAAACTAGGATTCAGTACCACTGTGAAAGTTTCCAGATTCGTTTTTATAAGATGTTTTGATAGCAGTTTTGAATATAAATTTAGATTGGCTAGAAAAAGTGTGGATTTAAAATACAGGTAGGTGAAATAATACTCAATTGTTTTGTTTTACTGGAGTTGCTAGCTGACGTATTAGCTCCAAATAAGGAGTTTCATAAATTTCTTTGAAAGAAACATCACCAAACCAGTAAATTAGAGTTCTGGCACTATTTGCAAAAGAAGATTTATCAAGTAGTAAAAATACAAAAAAACTTTCCCAGAATTTTAAAAAGGAACATTGGTGTTAAGGGACACATATGGAAACTAGGTAAATTGCCAGGTCAAGGATTTTAGGACAAGTCCTTTGCAAGATTTGATGTGATGACTGGTTAAGCACATATGAGAAAATTGAGTTGTACGGGATTTTACCATGCAACTAGATGTCATGATGATATGAGATGAACAGCAAAATATTACATGATGATAAACAAGTTTTTTTTTAAAAAAAGGTTTCTACAGATTGGGTCATTACAAAACTTACCACCCTTAAAAGAATCTCGTCCCGAGATTCCTAACGGTTAGAGAAGAGAGATGGGTATTCCGCTTGCAAAAGATCTTCTCGTTCCCAAGTGGCTTCCTTCTCGGTATGGTTGCTCCACTGAACTTTTAGAAACTTGAGGTTGCGGCGACGAGTTTTCCTTTCAGCTTCCTCAAGTATGCGAATCGGATGCTCCTGATATGTGAGATCTTCCTTCAAGTTGAGATCTTCGGCTCGAACCTCTTCGGTTGGGGCTGGGCACTTCCTTAGTTGGGAGACATGGAATACATTGTGCACGGTGGACAGCGAGGAAGGCAACTCCAACTCATAAGCTACCGCACCTCGCCTTGCAAGAATCTTGTATGGCCCGATGTAGCGCGGAGCTAATATGCCTGTGACTTGAAACCGATGTGTTCCTTTGAATGGAGTGACCCGTAGGTATGCCTTCTCTCCTGGTTCATAAGTCACATCCCGATGCTTGGGATCAGAGTAACTCTTTTGACGAGATTGGGCTGCACGAAGTCGGTCGCGAATGACTCGGACCTGCTCCTCGGCCTCTTTTATCAAATCAGGCCCGAAAAGTTGCCTTTCTCCGGTCTCAGACCAGTTCAATGGTGTTCTGCATCTCCTCCCATACAATGCCTCAAATGGTGACATCCCAAGGCTTGATTGATAGCCATTGTTATAGGAAAACTCAGCATATGGTAAAGATTTCTCCCAATTGGCACCAAAAGACAGAATGCATGCCCTCAACATATCTTCAAGTATTTGATTTGTCCTTTCAGTTTGGCCTCCTGTTTGAGGATGGTATGCAGTGCTAAAGGAAAGACGAGTTCCCATAGCCTCATGCAAGGCCTTCCAAAAACGATTTGTGAATTGTGAACCCCGATCGGAAACAATCCTTTTCGGAACTCCATGGAGGCAAACAATGCGAGCTATGTATAACTCCACCAATTGGCTTACCTTGTATGTGGTCTTGACCGGTATGAAGTGTGCCACCTTTGATAGGCGGTCCACAACCACCCAAATGGCATCATGCCCCTTTTGTGTTTTTGGTAGCCCAACAATGAGGTCCATGCCGATTTCTTCCCATTTCCACTCGGGAATAGGCAAGGGCTGAAGCATACCCGCTGGTCGTCGGTGCTCTGCCTTCACACGGCAGCAAGTGTCACACTCGGCAACAAATTTGGCAATTTCCCGTTTCATACGAGTCCACCAAAACCTTTGTCGAAGATCTTGGTACATTTTTGTGCTTCCGGGATGAATGTGAAGGAGATATGCCCTAGAGGCAATAATAAAGTGGTTATTATTTATATCTTTATGTTTATGATAAATGTTTATATATCATGCTAGAATTGTATTAACAGAAACATTAGTACATGTGTGATATGTAGACAAACAAGAAGTCCCTAGTATGCCTCTTAAACTAGCTTGTTGATTAATGGATGATTAGTTTCATAATCATGAACATTGGATGTTATTAATAACAAGGTTATATCATTGTGTGAATGATATAATGGACACACCCAATTAAGCGTAGCATAAGATCTCGTCATTAAGTTATTTGCTATAAGCTTTCGATACATAGTTACCTAGTCCTTATGACCATGAGATCATGTAAATCACTTATACCGGAAAGGTACTTTGATTACACCAAACACCCCTGCGTAAATGGGTGGCTATAAAGGTGGGATTAAGTATCCGGAAAGTATGAGTTGAGGCATATGGATCAACGAGTGGGATTTGTCCATCCCGATGACGGATAGATATACTCCGGGCCCTCTCGGTGGAATGTCGTCTAATGTCTTGCAAGCATATGAATGAGTTCATAAGAGACCACATACCACGGTGCGAGTAAAGAGTACTTGTCAGGAGACGAGGTTGAACAAGGTATAGAGTGATACCGAAGATCAAACCTCGGACAAGTAAAATATCGCGAGACAAAGGGAATTGGTAATGTATGTGAATGGTTCATTCAATCACTAAAGTCATCGTTGAATATGTGGGAGCCATTATGGATCTCCAGATCCCGCTATTGGTTATTGGTCGGAGTGAGTACTCAACCATGTCCGCATAGTTCTCGAACCGTAGGGTGACACACTTAAAGTTGGATGTTGAAATGGTAGTTCTTGAATATGGAATGGAGTTGGAATATTTGTTCGAAGTCCCGGATATGATCCCGGACATCACGAGGAGTTCCGGAATGGTACGGAGAATAAGATTCATATATAGGATGTCATTTTATGTGAATAAAATGTCGCGGAAGGTTCTATGGAAGGTTCTAGAAGGTTCTAGAAAAGTCCGGAAGAAACCACCAAGGAAGGTGGAGTCCACATGGGACTCCACCTCCATGGCCGGCCAGCCCTAGATGGGGTGGAGTCCCAAGTGGACTCCACCATAGGGGGCCGGCCACCCCACATGGGAGGTGGAAATCCCACCCTTTGGGTGGGAGTCCTAGTTGGGCTAGGTTTCCCCTCTTATGGAAAGGTTTTGGTTTCGGGTCTTATTCGAAGACTTGGACACCAACACTTGGGATCCACCTATATAATGAGGGGCCAAGGGAGGGGGCCGGCCACCCCAAGACCACAAGCTGGCCGCCCCCATAGAGTGGCCGGCCACCCCTCCCAAACCCTAGCTGCCCCCTTCTCCTCCATATAGTCCGCGTAGTTTAGCGAAGCTCCGCCGGACTTCTTCACCGCCACCGACACCACGCCGTCGTCTTTGTCGGATTCAAGAGGAGCTACTACTTCCGCTGCCTGCTGGAACGGGGAGGTGGACGTCGTCTTCATCAACAACCGAACGTGTGACCGAGTACGGAGGTGCTGCCCGTTCGTGGCGCCGGAACCGATCGTGATCAAGATCTTCTACGCGCTTTTGCAAGCGGCAAGTGAACGTCTACCGCAGCAACAAGAGCCTCATCTTGTAGGCTTTGGAATCTCTTCAAGGGTGAGACTCGATACCCCCTCGTTGCTACCGTCTTCTAGATTGCATCTTGGCTTGGATTGCGTGTTTGCGGTAGGAAAATTTTTGTTTTCTATGCTACGTTATCCTACCGTGGTATCAGAGCCAGGTCTATGCATAGATGGTTGCACGAGTAGAACACAATGGTTTGTGGGCGTTGATGCTCTTGTTATCTTTAGTTGAGTACTTTGCATCTTTATGGCATAGTGGGATGAAGCGGCTCGGACTAACTTTACATGACCGCGTTCATGAGACTTGTTCCTCGTTCGACATGCAACTTGTATTGCATAAGAGGCTTTGCGGGTGTCTGTCTCTCCTACTATAGTAAAGATTCAATTTACTCTTCTATTGACAACATTAGTATCAACGTTGTGGTTCATGTTCGTAGGTAGATTAGATCTATATCGAAAACCCTAAACCACGTAAAATATGCAAACCAAATTAGAGAGCGTCTAACTTGTTTTTGCAGGGTTTGGTGATGTGATATGGCCATAATGTGATGATGAATATGTATGAGATGATCATTATTGTATTGTGGCAACCGGCGGGAGCCTTATGGTTGTCTTTAAATTTCATGTTGAGTAGTATTTCAAAGTAGTTGTAATAGTTGCTACATGGAGGACAATCATGAAGACGGCGCCATTGACCTTGGTGCTTCGCCGACGATGATGGAGATCATGCCCGAAGATGATGGAGATCATGTCCGTGCTTTGGAGATGAAGATCAAAGGCGCAAAGACAAAAGGGCCATATCATATCACATATGAACTGCATGTGATGTTAATCCTTTTATGCATCTTATTTTGCTTAGATCGCGATGGTAGCATTATAAGATGATCCCTCACTAAAATCTCAAGATAATAAAGTGTTCATCCTTAGTAGCACCGTTATCAAGTCTTATCGTTTCGAAGCATCTCGTGATGATCGGGTGTGATAGATTCGATAAGTACATACAACGGGTGCAAGACAGTTTTGCACATGCGGATACTAAGGTGGCCTTGACGAGCCTAGCATGTACGGACATGGTCTCGGAACACGTGATACCGAAAGGTAGAGCATGAATCATATGATTGATATGATGAACACTTTGAGTGTTCGCCATTGAAATTACACCTTTTCTCGTGATGATCGATTTGAGGTGCGATGGATTTGGTTCGTGTGATCACTAAGACAATGCGAGGGATATTGTTTTGAGTGGGAGTTTACCTAGATTTTTAATTATGTTGAATTAAAATTTGAACTCAATTTGTCATAAACTTAGTCTAAACTATTGCAAATATATGTTGTAGAGATGGCGTCCCCAATCAATTTTAACCAGTTCCTAGAGAAAGAAAAGCTTAAGAGCAACGGTAGCAACTTCACCGACTGGTTCCGTCATGTGAGGATCTTCCTCTCTGGCGGAAATCTGCAATATGTGCTTGATGCACCGCTAGGTGACCCTCCTGCAGAAGCTGAAACCGATGAAATAAAAGCTGTTTACGAGACTCGGAAAACTCGGTACTCTCAAGTTCAGTGTGCCATCCTATGCGATCCGGAATCCGATCTTCAAAAACGTTTTGAGCACCACGATCCTCATGAGTTGATGAATGAGCTGAAAGCTATTTTTGAGACTCATGCGGCCGTGGAATGCTATGAAGCATCGAAACATTTCTTCAGCTGTATGATGGAAGAAGGCAGCTCCATTAGTGAGCACATGCTCGCCATGACCGGGCATGCGAAGAAACTCGGTGACTTGGGAATAGTGATTCCTAACGGACTGGGGATTAATCGTGTCCTTCAATCACTTGCCACCAAGTTACAAGAACTTTGTGATGAACTACAATATGCGAGAACATGAACAAGGAGTTACCTGAACTCTTTGGCATGCTAAAAGCTGCTCGAGATTGAGATCAAGAAAGAGCACCAAGTGTTGATGGTCAACAAGACCACCGGTTTCAAGAAACAGGGGCAAGTCTAAGGGAAAATTCAAGAAGGGTGGCAAGAAAGCTGCCACGCCTCCTATGAAACCTAAGAACGGCCCTAAGCACGATGCTTGAGTGCTATTACTGCAAGGAGAAGGGACACTGGAAGCGTAATTGCTCCAAGTATTTGGCGAGATCCGAAGAGCGGCCTTGTCAAGAAGAAGAAAGAAGGTATATCTGATATACATGTTATAGATGTTTATCTCACTAGTTCTCGTTCTAGTACCTGGGTATTTGATACTGGTTCGGTTGCTCATATTTGTAACTCGAAACAGGAACTAAAGAATAAACGACAACTGCTGAAAGATGAAGTGACGATGCGCGTTGGAAACGGATCCAAGGTCAATGTGATCGCGATCGGCACACTTCCTCTACATCTACCTTCGGGATTAGTTTTAAGCCTAAATAATTGTTATTATGTACTGCGTTGAGCATGAACATTATATCTCGGATCTTGTTTAATGCAAGACGGTTATTCATTCAAGTTTGAGAATAATGGTTGTTCTATTTTTATGAATAATATCTTTTATGGTCGAGCACCACAAAAGAATGGCTTATTTCTATTAGATCTCGATAGTAGTGATACGCATATACATAACATTGATGCTAAGCGAATTAAATTGAATGATAATTCTACTTATATGTGGCACTGTCGTCTTGGTCATATTGGAGTGAAACGCATGAAGAAACTCCATACCGATGGATTACTTGAATCACTTGACTTTGAGTCACTTGATAGATGCGAAGCATGTCTAATGGGAAAAATGACTAAGACTCCATTTTCTCGGTATGATGGAGCGAGCTACTGACTTATTGGAAATCATACATACCGATGTGTGCGGACCAATGAGTGTAGCATCGCGCGGTGGTTATCGTTATGTTCTAACCTTCACGGATGATCCGAGTAGATATGGGTATATCTATTTCATGAAACATAAATCCGAAACTTTTGAGAAGTTTAAGGAATTCCAAAGTGAAGTAGAAAATCAACGTAACAAGAAGATTAAATTTCTACGATCCGATCGCGGAGGTGAATATCCGAGTTATGAGTTTGGCATGCATTTAAAGAAATGCGGAATACTTTCACAATTGACACCGCCGGGAACACCACAACGAAACGGTGTGTCCGAACGTCGTAATCGAACTCTCTTAGATATGGTTCGTTCTATGATGTCTCTTACTGATTTGCCGTTATCATTTTGGAGTTATGCATTAGAGACAGACCGCATTCACTTTAAATAGAGCACCATCAAAATCCGTAGAAACGACACCGTATGAATTATGGTTTAATAAGAAACCTAAGCTGTCGTTCCTTAAAGTTTGGGGTTGCGAAGCCTATGTAAAAAAGTTACAACCGGACAAGCTAGAACCCAAAGCGGAGAAATGCGTCTTCATAGGATACCCTAAGGAAACTATAGGGTACACTTTCTATCACAGATCCGAAGGCAAAATCTTTGTTGCTAAGAACGGAACCTTTCTTGAGAAAGAATTTCTCACTAAAGAAGTGACTCGGAAGAAAAGTAGAACTCGATGAGATTAATGAATCTATACTCGTTGATCGGAGTAGCGCGATGCACGGAAGATGTACTCGTACCGCCTACACCGGCAACGAGAGGAAGCTAATGATAATGATCATGAAACTTCGAACGAGGAAACTACTGAACCTCGCAGATCGACAAGGGAACGTGCCACTCCTGATTGGTATGATCCTTGTCTAAATGTCATGATTGTGGATAACAATGATGAGGACCCTGCGACATATGAAGAAGCGATGATGAGCCCAGATTCCAACAAATGGCAAGAAGCCATGAAATCCGAAATGGGATCCATGTATGATAACAAAGTATGGACTTTGGTAGACTTACCTGATAGCCGAAAGGCTCGTCGAGAATAAATGGATCTTCAAGAGAAAAACGGATGCTGATGGTAATATTACTGTCTATAAAGCTCGACTTGTCGCAAAGGGTTTCCGACAAATTCAAGGAGTTGACTACGATGAGACTTTCTCACCCGTAGCGAAGCTAAAATCTGTGAGGATTTTGTTAGCAATAGCTGCATTTTTCGATTATGAGATTTGGCGGATGGATGTCGAAACGGCGTTCCTTAATGGAGACATTGAGGAAGAGTTGTATATGGTACAACCCAAAGGTTTTGTCGATCCTAAAAATGCCGACAAAGTATGCAAACTTCGGCGTTCAATCTATGGACCGAAGCAAGCATCAAGAAGTTGGAACCGACGCTTTGATAAGGTGATCAAAGACTTCGGGTTTATACGAGTGTCATGGAGAGGCCTCGTATTTACAAGAAAGTGAGTGGGAGCTCTGTAGCATTCCCGATATTATATGTAGATGACATATTATTGATCGGGAATGATATAGAACTATTAAGCAATGTAAAAGGTTATTTGAATAACAGTTTTTCAATGAAAGACCTTGGTGAAGCATCGTATATATTAGGCATCAAGATTTATAGAGATAGATCAAGACGCCTAATAGGGCTATCACAGAGTACATACCTGGACAAGATTCTAAAGAAGTTTAGAATGGACGAAAGTAAGAAAGGGTTTTTACCTATGTTACTGAGCAAGGTCTTGAGTAAGACTCAAGGACCGGCTACGGCAGAAGAAAGAGAAAGGATGAATCAGATCCCCTATGCTTCGGCGATGAGGCTCTATTATGTATGCCATGCTATGTACAAGACCGGATATAGCGCATGCCGTTAGTTTGACTAGCGGATATCAAAGTGATCCAGGAATGGAACACTCGGACAGCGGTCAAGAATATCCTGAAGTACTTGAAAAGAACTAAGGATATGTTTCTTTGTTATGGAGGTGACCAAGAGCTCGTTGTAACAAGTTACACCGATGCAAGTTGGAACACCGATCCCGATGACTCTAAGTCACGGCCTGGATACGTGTTTATATTGAATGGTGCTGCGATGAAGTCTGGGCAAGCTCGAAGCAAGTGCACGGTGGCGAAGTCTTCAACAGAATCGGAGTACATAGCGGCTTCGGAGGCTTCATCGAAGCGGTATGGATGAAGAGGTTCATTGTAGAGCTCGGTGTGGTTCCTAGTGCATTGGACCCATTAATCATTTACTCGTGATAACATGGGTGCCATCGCCAATGCACAAGAGCCAAGGTCACACAAGAGGCTGAAGCATATCAAGCTGCGTTACCACTCGATTCGCGAGTACATCAAAGATGGAGAAGTAAAGATTTGCAAAGTACACACCGATCCGAATGTAGCGGATCCGTTGACTAAAACTCTCCCTAGGGCAAAGCATGACCAACACCGGAATGCCATGGGTGTTAGGTATATTACAATGTAATCTAGATTATTGACTCTAGTGCAAGTGGGAGACTCGAAGGAGATATGCCCTAGAGGCAATAATAAAGTGGTTATTATTTATATCTTTATGTTTATGATAAATGTTTATATATCATGCTAGAATTGTATTAACCGAAACATTAGTACATGTGTGATATGTAGACAAACAAGAAGTCCCTAGTATGCCTCTTAAACTAGCTTGTTGATTAATGGATGATTAGTTTCATAATCATGAACATTGGATGTTATTAATAACAAGGTTATATCATTGTGTGAATGATATAATGGACACACCCAATTAAGCGTAGCATAAGATCTCGTCATTAAGTTATTTGCTATAAGCTTTCGATACATAGTTACCTAGTCCTTATGACCATGAGATCATGTAAATCACTTATACCGGAAAGGTACTTTGATTACACCAAACACCACTGCGTAAATGGGTGGCTATAAAGGTGGGATTAAGTATCCGGAAAGTATGAGTTGAGGCATATGGATCAACAAGTGGGATTTGTCCATCCCGATGACGGATAGATATACTCGGGCCCTCTCGGTGGAATGTCGTCTAATGTCTTGCAAGCATATGAATGAGTTCATAAGAGACCACATACCACGGTACGAGTAAAGAGTACTTGTCGAGAGACGAGGTTGAACAAGGTATAGAGTGATACCGAAGATCAAACCTCGGACAAGTAAAATATCGCGAGACAAAGGGAATTGGTAATGTATGTGAATGGTTCATTCGATCACTAAAGTCATCGTTGAATATGTGGGAGCCATTATGGATCTCCGGATCCCGCTATTGGTTATTGGTCGGAGTGAGTACTCAACCATGTCCGCATAGTTCTCGAACCGTAGGGTGACACACTTAAAGTTGGATGTTGAAATGGTAGTTCTTGAATATGGAATGGAGTTGGAATATTTGTTCGAAGTCCCGGATATGATCCCGGACATCACGAGGAGTTCCGGAATGGTCCGGAGAAGAAGATTCATATATAGGATGTCATTTTATGTGAATAAAATGTCGCGGAAGGTTCTATGGAAGGTTCTAGAAGGTTCTAGAAAAGTCCGGAAGAAACCACCAAGGAAGGTGGAGTCCACATGGGACTCCACCTCCATGGCCGGCCAGCCCTAGATGGGGTGGAGTCCCAAGTGGACTCCACCATAGGGGCCGGCCACCCCCCACATGGGAGGTGGAAATCCCACCCTTTGGGTGGGAGTCCTAGTTGGGCTAGGTTTCCCCTCTTATGGAAAGGTTTTGGTTTCGGGTCTTATTCGAAGACTTGGACACCAACACTTGGGATCCACCTATATAATGAGGGGCCAAGGGAGGGGGCCGGCCACCCCAAGACCACAAGCTGGCCGCCCCCATAGAGTGGCCGGCCACCCCTCCCAAACCCTAGCCGTCCCCTTCTCCTCCATATAGTCCGCGTAGTTTAGCGAAGCTCCGCCAGACTTCTTCACCGCCACCGACACCACGCCGTCGTGCTGTCGGATTCAAGAGGAGATACTACTTCCGCTGCCTGCTGGAACGGGGAGGTGGACGTTGATGGCGTGTATTTCACACGTTCGTTGGGCAACCCCAAGAGGAAGGTATGATGCGCACAGCAGCAAGTTTTCCCTCAGAAAGAAACCAAAGTTTATCGAACCAGGAGGAGCCAAGAAGCACGTTGAAGGTTGATGGCGGCGGGATGTAGTGCGGCGCAACACCGGAGATTCCGGCGCCAACGTGGAACCTGCACAACACAACCAAAGTACTTTGCCCCAACGAAACGAGTGAGGTTGTCAATCTCACCGGCTTGCTGTAACAAAGGATTAACCGTATTGTGTGGAAGATGATTGTTTGCAGAGAAAATAGTAAAACAAGTATTGCAGCAGATTTGTATTTCAGTATTAAAGAATGGACCGGGGTCCACAGCTCACTAGAGGTGTCTCTCCCATAAGATAAAAGCATGTTGGGTGAACAAATTACAGTCGGGCAATTGACAAATAGAGAGGGCATAACAATGCACATACATGACATGATAAGTATAGTGAGATTTAATTGGGCATTACGACAAAGTACATAGACCGCCATCCAACTCGCATCTATGCCTAAAAAGTCCACCTTCGAGGTTATCATCCGAACCCCTCCAGTATTAAGTTGCTAACAACGAGACAATTGCATTAAGTATGGTGCGTAATGTAATCAACAACTACATCCTCGGACATAGCGCCAATGTTTTATCCCTAGTGGCAACAAGCACAACACAACCTTAGAACTTTCCGTCACTCGTCCCGGTGTCAATGCAGGCATGAACCCACTATCGAGCATAAGTACTCCCTCTTGGAGTTAAAAGTAAAAACTTGGCCGCAGCCTCTACTAGAAACGGAGAGCATGCAAGATCATAAACAACACATATGTAATAACTTGATAATTAACATGACATAGTATTCTCTATCCATCGGATCCCGACAAACACAACATATAGAATTACAGATAGATGATCTTGATCATGTTAGGCAGCTCACAAGATCCAACAATGAAGCACAATGAGGAGAAGACAACCATCTAGCTACTGCTATGGACCCATAGTCCAGGGGTGAACTACTCACTCATCACTCCGGAGGCGACCATGGCGGTGTAGAGTCCTCCGGGAGATGATTCCCCTCTCCGGCAGGGTGCCGGAGGCGATCTCCCGGATCCCCCGAGATGGGATCGGCGGCGGCGGCGTCTCGCAAGGTTTTCCGTATCGTGGCTCTCGGCATCGGGGGTTTCGTCACGGAGACTTTTTATAGGCGGAAGGGCAGGTCAAGAGGCGGCACGGGGGCCCCACACCACGGGCCGCGCGGCCAAGGGGGGGCCGCGCCGCCCTATAGTGTGGCCCCTCCGTGGCCCCTCTTCGTCTCTCCTTCGGACTTCGGAAGCTTCGTGAGAAAATAGGCCCTCGGGCTTTAATTTCGTCCAATTCCGAGAATATTTCGTTACTACGATTTCTGAAACCAAAAACAGCAGAAAACAAAGAATCGGCACTTCGGCATCTTGTTAATAGGTTAGTTCCGGAAAATGCACGAATATGACATAAAGTGTGCATAAAACATGTAGGTATCATCAATAATATGGCATAGAACATAAGAAATTATCGATACGTCGGAGACGTATCAAGCATCCCCAAGCTTAGTTCTCGCTCGTCCCGAGCAGGTAAAACGATAACAAAGATAATTTCTGAAGTGATATGCCATCATAACCTTGATCATACTATTTGTAAACATATGTAGTGGATGCAGCGATCAAAACAATGGTAATGACATGAGTAAACAAGTGAATCATAAAGCAAAGACTTTTCATGAATAGTACTTCAAGACAAGCATCAATAAGTCTTGCATAAGAGTTAACTCATAAAGCAATAAATCAAAGTAAAGGTATTGAAGCAACACAAAGGAAGATTAAGTTTCAGCGGTTGCTTTCAACTTGTAACATGTATATCTCATGGATAATAGTCAACATAGAGTAATATAACAAGTACAATATGCAAGTATGTAGGAATCAATGCACGGTTCACACAAGTGTTTGCTTCTTGAGGTGGAGAGAGATAGGTGAACTGACTCAACATAAAAGTAAAGAGAATGGTCCTTCAAAGAGGAAAGCATCGATTGCTATATTTGTGCTAGAGCTTTTATTTTGAAAACATGAAACAATTTTGTCAACGGTAGTAATAAAGCATATGAGTTATGAAAGTTATATCTTACAAGTTGCAAGTCTCATGCATAGTATGCTAATAGTGCCCGCACCTTGTCCTAATTAACTTGGACTACCGGATCTTTGCAATGCACATGTTTTAACCAAGTGTCACAATGGGGTACCTCCATGCCGCCTGTACAAAGGTCTAAGGAGAAAGCTCGCATTTTGGATTTCTCGCTTTTGATTATTCTCAACTTAGACATCCATACCGGGACAACATGGACAACAGATAATGGACTCCTCTTTAATGCATAAGCATGTGGCAACAATTATTATTCTCATATGAGATTGAGGATATATGTCCAAGACTGAAACTTTCACCATGAATCATGGCTTTAGTTAGCGGCCCAAAGTTCTTCTCTAACGATATGCATGCTCCAACCATGAAGGTGGTAGATCTCTCTTGCTTCAGACAAGACGGACATGCATAGCAACTCACATGATATCCAACAAAGAATAGTTGATGGCGTCCCCGTAAACATGGTTATCGCTCAACAAGCAACTTAATAAGAGATAAAGTGCATAAGTACATATTCAATACTACAATAGTTTTTAAGCTATTTGTCCCATGAGCTATATATTGCAAAGGTGAATGATGGAATTTTAAAGGTAGCACTCAAGCAATTTACTTTGGAATGGCGGAAAATACCATGTAGTAGGTAGGTATGGTGGACACAAATGGCATAGTGGTTGGCTCAAGGATTTTGGATGCATGAGAAGTATTCCCTCTCGATACAAGGTTTAGGCTAGTAAGGTTATTTGAAACAAACACAAGGATGAACGGTACAGCAAAACTCACATAAAAGACATATGGTAAACATTATAAGACTCCATACCGTCTTCCTTGTTGTTCAAAACTCAATACTAGATGTTATCTAGACTCTAGAGAAACCAAATATGCAAACCAAATTAGCAAGCTCTAAGTATTTCTTCATTAATGGGTGCAAAGTATATGATGCAAGAGCTTAAACATGAGCACAACAATTGCCAAGTATCAAATTATCCAAGACATTTTAGAGTTACTACATGTATCATTTTCCAATTCCAACCATATAACAATTTAACGAAGAAGAAACTTCGCCATGAATACTATGAGTAGAACCTAAGGACATATTTGTCCATATGCAACAGATGGAGCGTGTCTCTCTCTCCCATAAATTGAATGCTAGGATCCATTTTATTCAAACAAAACAAAAAACAAAAACAAACCGACGCTCCAAGCAAAGTACATAAGATGTGGCCGAATAAAAATATAGTTTCAGGGGAGGAACCTGATAGTGTTGTCGATGAAGAAGGGGATGCCTTGGGCATCCCCAAGCTTAGACGCTTGAGTCTTCTTAATATATGCAGGGGTGAACCACCGGGGCATCCCCAAGCTTAGAGCTTTCACTCTCCTTGATCATATTGCATCATACTCCTCTCTTGATCCTTGAAAACTTCCTCCACACCAAACTCGAAACAACTCATTAGAGGGTTAGTGCATAATAAAAATTCACATGTTCAGAGGTGACACAAACATTCTTAACACTTCTGGACATTGCATAAAGCTACTGGACATTAATGGATCAAAGAAATTCATCCAACATAGCAAAAGAGGCAATGCGAAATAAAAGACAGAATCTGTCAAAACAGTACAGTCCGTAAAGATGGATTTTATTAGGCCACCAGACTTGCTCAAACGAAAATGCTCAAATTGAAAGAAAGTTGCGTACATATCTGAGGATCATGCTCGTAAATTGGCTTAATTTTCTGAGCTACCTACAGGGAGATAGACCCAGATTCGTGACAGCAAAGAATTCTGGAACTGCGCAGTAATCCAAATCTAGTACTTACTTTTCTATCAAAGACTTTACTTGGCACAACAAAACATAAAACTAAGATAAGGAGAGGTTGCTACAGTAGTAAACAACTTCCAAGACACAAATATAAAACAAAAATACTGGAGTAAAAACATGGGTTGTCTCCCATAAGCGCTTTTCTTTAACGCCTTTCAGCTAGGCGCAGAAAGTGTGTATCAAGTGTTATCGAAGGGTGGTGCGTTGGCATTATAACCAGGGGTGTTGGGAGTTTTCTCAACCATGCATTGTATATTATCTATGTAACTTTCAGAGGCTCCCTTTTCATTAGTCTTAGGCTTGCTATTTTCATCAAACAAATTTTCAGGAACAAGCCAAGCATAATTATTTTCTAGAGCTTCATGTATTGCTAGGAGCTTACATGGTATTGGTGCTTTAATCTCCCCATCATCATTAGCATTATTAGTGTATTTTAGTCTATACATATCCATTTTTTCAAGTGTTCTTTTAAAGTCGGTATAAAAGCCAAGCCTCTTATGCTTAATAAAAACTTTTCTAGCTTCTATAGCTATATCTTCAAATTCTCGCACTAAGACTTTTAGAACAAAATCTCTCTTCTCTCCCCGCTCCATATCGTAAAGTGTAAGAAACATGTGTTGTATCATGGGGTTGAGACTAATAAATCTAGCTTCCATCATGCGTACCAAACAAATAGAGGCATCTTCATAAGTGGGGACAGCTTTCGCAAGTGGTATATCTTTAAGATCTTCATGCATACTAACATGTGTGAAAAATTCTTCTATGTTATCTCTTCCAATTATAGACCCTTGTCCCACAGGTATATCTTTTTCAGTAAAATTAAGAGGAAACATGTTGAAATAAGTAAAGTAAATGCAAGTAACTAATTTTTTGTATTTTTGATATAGCAAACAAGACAGTAAATAAAGTAAAACTAGCAACTAATTTTTTTTGTGTTCTAATATAAGTGCAGCAAACAAAGTAGTAAATAAAATAAAGCAAGACAAAAACAAAGTAAAGAGATTGAGAAGTGGAGACTCCCCTTGCAGCGTGTCTTGATCTCCCCGGCAACGGCGCCAGAAAAAGAGCTTGATGGCGTGTATTTCACACGTTCGTTGGGCAACCCCAAGAGGAAGGTACGATGCGCACAGCAGCAAGTTTTCCCTCAGAAAGAAACCAAGGTTTATCGAACCAGGAGGAGCCAAGAAGCACGCTGAAGGTTGATGGCGGCGGGATGTAGTGCGGCGCAACACCGGAGATTCCGGCGCCAACGTGGAACCCGCACAACACAACCAAAGTACTTTTACCCAACGAAACAGTGAGGTTGTCAATCTCACCGGCTTGCTGTAACAAAGGATTAACCGTATTGTGTGGAAGATGATTGTTTGCGAGAGAAAATAGTAAAACAAGTATTGCAGCAGATTTGTATTTCAAGTATTAAAGAATGGACCGGGGTCCACAGCTCACTAGAGGTGTCTCTCCCATAAGATAAAAGCATGTTGGGTGAACAAATTACAATCGGGCAATTGACAAATAGAGAGGGCATAACAATGCACATACATGACATGATAAGTATAGTGAGATTTAATTGGGCATTACGACAAAGTACATAGACCGCCATCCAACTGCATCTATGCCTAAAAAGTCCACCTCCAGGTTATCATCCGAACCCCCTCTAGTATTAAGTTGCTAACAACAGACAATTGCATTAAGTATGGTGCGTAATGTAATCAACAACTACATCCTCGGACATAGCGCCAATGTTTTATCCCTAGTGGCAACAAGCACAACACAACCTTAGAACTTTCTCGTCATCTGTCCCGGTGTCAATGCAGGCATGAACCCACTATCGAGCATAAGTACTCCCTCTTGGAGTTAAAAGTAAAAACTTGGCCAGAGCCTCTACTAGAAACGGAGAGCATGCAAGATCATAAACAACACATATGTAATAACTTGATAATTAACATGACATAGTATTCTCTATCCATCGGATCCCGACAAACACAACATATAGAATTACAGATAGATGATCTTGATCATGTTAGGCAGCTCACAAGATCCAACAATGAAGCACAATGAGGAGAAGACAACCATCTAGCTACTGCTATGGACCCATAGTCCAGGGGTGAACTACTCACTCATCACTCCGGGGGGCGACCATGGCGGTGTAGAGTCCTCCGGGAGATGATTCCCCTCTCCGGCGGGTGCCGGAGGCGATCTCCCGGATCCCCCGAGATGGGATCGGCGGCGGCGGCGTCTCGGTAAGGTTTTCCGTATCGTGGCTCTCGGTACCGGTGGTTTCGTCACGGAGACTTTTATAGGCGGAAGGGCAGGTCAAGAGGCGGCACGGGGCCCCACACCACAGGGCCGCGCGGCCAAGGGGGGCCGCGCCGCCCTATAGTGTGGCCCCTCCGTGGCCCCTCTTCGTCTCTCCTTCGGACTTCCGGAAGCTTCGTGAGAAAATAGGCCCCCGGGCTTTAATTTCGTCCAATTCCGAGAATATTTCGTTACTAGGATTTCTGAAACCAAAAACAGCAGAAAACAAGCAATCGGCACTTCGGCATCTTGTTAATAGGTTAGTTCCAGAAAATGCACGAATATGACATAAAGTGTGCATAAAACATGTAGGTATCATCAATAATATGGCATAGAACATAAGAAATTATCGATACGTCTGGAGACGTATCGGACGTCGTCTTCATCAACAACCGAACGTGTGACCGAGTACGGAGGTGCTGCCCGTTCGTGGCGCCGGAACCGATCGTGATCAAGATCTTCTACGCGCTTTTGCAAGCGGCAAGTGAACGTCTACCGCAGCAACAAGAGCCTCATCTTGTAGGCTTTGGAATCTCTTCAAGGGTGAGACTCGATACCCCCTCGTTGCTACCGTCTTCTAGATTGCATCTTGGCTTGGATTGCGTGTTTGCGGTAGGAAAATTTTTGTTTTCTATGCTACGTTATCCTACAGAATGGACAGAGGGGAGTCATGAGCTTCTTCGAATATTAACTTCTTCAACTCCTCATCCTTGGGCACAACAAGACGCCCGCCGAACCAAAGAACTCCATGCTCATCTTCCGAAAAAGCGGAAACAACACCGGTTTTCACCTTTTCTTTGATTTTCTGGATTCCATAACTTGTGACTTGTTCGGCCTTGATCTGATCTTTGAGAGAAGGTTTCACCTCAAGGAAAGCAAGGAAACCATACTCGACCACATGAAGGTTGAGTTGCTTCAATTCTTCATAAAGATGTGGTTGTTCCTCCTTAATTACAAGATTATGGCAATATGCTTTCCGGCTTAATGCATTGGCGACAACATTTGCCTTTCCAGGGGTGTAATTTAGGCCTATATCATAGTCCGTGATCAACTCCAGCCACCTTCTTTGCCTTAGGTTCAGATCTGGTTGAGTGAACAAATATTTCAAACTTTTGTGATCCGAAAATACTTCGCAACGGTTTCCAATGAGAAAATGTCGCCAAATTTTCAAGGCATGGACCACGGCTGCGAGCTCCAAGTCATGAGTCGGATAGTTTAGCTCATGAGGGCGTAGTTGTCGAGAGGCATAGGCCACCACTTTTCCCTCTTGCATGAGCACACATCCAAGACCTTGATGAGAAGCATCACAATACACCTCAAAGCCCTTATTGATGTCCGGAAGGACAAGAACCGGTGCGGTGGTCAATCTTTTCTTGAGTTCTTGGAAACTTTGTTCACAGTTGGAAGACCACACAAACTTCTGATCCTTTTTGAGCAATTCCGTCATTGGCTTGGCGAGAGAAGAAAATCCCTCGATGAACCGACGGTAATAACCCGCTAGCCCAAGGAAACTACGGACTTGAGTGACTGATTTCGGTTGCCTCCAATCTTGGACAGATTGCACTTTACTTGGATCAACAGCAACACCCTCTGATGATAGTACGTGACCCAAGAACTCCACTTTCTCCTTCCGGAATTCACATTTGGAGAATTTAGCGTAAAGCCGGTGCTCACGCAGCTTTTTCGAGAACCGCACGCAAATGTTCTTCATGCTCTTCCTCCGACTTGGAGTAGATGAGAATGTCGTCGATGAAAATGACAACAAACTTATCCAAAAATTCCATGAAAACAGAATTCATAAGTTGCATGAAGGTGGAGGGGGCATTGGTGAGGCCGAAAGACATGACAGTGTATTCATATGACCCGTATCGAGTGGTAAAAGCTGTTTTTGGAATGTCCTCCGATCTGATTTTTATTTGGTGGTAGCCCAACCTGAGGTCAATCTTGGAGAAGACCTTGGATCCGGTTAATTGATCGAATAGATCATCGATCCGAGGCGTAGGGTACTTATTTTTTATCGTAACCTCATTCAGTGGACGATAATCCACCACCAAACGAAGGGAGTGATCTTTCTTCTTGACAAACATGGCCGGACAGCCCCATGAAGATGAGCTTGTCCTGATGAAACCCTTCTCTTCTAAGTCCTTCAATTGCTTCTTCAATTCAACCAATTCATTCGGAGGGATCCGATATGGTCGTTTTGAAATCGGGGCGGTTCCGGGTGCAAGTTCGATGACAAACTCCACATCCCTGTCCGGTGGCACGCCCGGTAATTCCTCGGGGAATACATCTTCATAGTCACATACCACTGCAACGTCACCGATATGGACACCATGGTCGCCACATATGGCAAAAAGTTGGGCCTTCTCAATTTTTGGTGAAACAGTGAGTCGAGTGCCAAAATTACTAGTGAGATCAACGGATCTACGAGGGCAATCAATAATTGCATCATGCTTGGACAGCCAATCCATACCAAGAATGACATCAAGCCTCGTTGATTCGAGCACTATAAGTGTGGCCCAAAAGTCTTCGCCACCGATCTCTATTTTTACACCCTCACATTCGAGCTCGGCCCTCTTTTCCAAGCCGGGTGATTGAACAATGAGAGGATTATGCATTAGTTTTGATGGTATATGGTTATACTCAACAAATTCCTTAGATATGAAAGAATGCGATGCTCCGGAATCGAAAAGCACAACAGACAGGAGTTGAGTTGACGGGTAGCATACCAACAACAACACCCGGAGCATCATGGGCTTCTTCTCGCTGAAATGTGATTGACATGTCCCCTTCCCGCAGCCGGTGGAGGGATAGGAGCATGCCGTGGAGCTGGAGGACGGAAGCCCGGAGGTCCTCGTGGTGGTGGTGGTGGTGGAAGTGGATAGGGAGCTCTTTTCATCTTCGGTTGCGGGCACTTATCAGAGTAGTGCCCCTTCTCCCTGCAATTGTAACATGTGACATCCCGAATATCTCGATGGCCACCTTGCTGCCCACCACCATTCCTTGCCTGAGAGCTAGGTAGCGGAGCACGGGGATGATTCCCGGGGTGTCTTGGAGGTGGAGGAGGCCCATGCCATGGTGGAGGAGGTGGAGCATGACGCATTTTCTGCGAAGCGCCACGTGCAGAAATTTCTGCCTCCCTTTCTCGCTTACGGTATTTCTCAACTTCCTTGCGCTCATTCTCCATGGAAAGAGCAGCATTCACCAAGTGCTCAAAGTTGCGAGGCTCGAGAAGAGCCAGCTCCTTCCTCATCTCTCGGATGTAGGCCTAATCTGAACCTCAATTGCTTCTTCTTATCAGTAGACACCTCATCCACCGCATAGCGTGCAAGGTAGTTGAATCGGTCGAGGTACTCTCCTATGGAGGTCCGTTCTTGCTTGAGTTCACGAAACTCTTGAGCCTTCATTTCCATCACACTCTCGGGTATGTGAGTGCGGCGAAAAGCTTCACAAAATTCATCCCAAGTGATGACCTTTCCTGGAGCTTGCACGCTGAGATAACTTTCCCACCAACTTGCAGCAGGACCTTCAAGTTGGTGTGCTGCAAAAAGTACCATCTCCTCATCGGTGCATTGATTGATCTTGAGACGACTCTCCACCTTCCGAAGCCAATCATCTCGCCTCGAGCGGGTCAACCGCACGGGAGAAAGTAGGGGGATTGGTGTGCTGAAATGCAGCAAACCCTCCACGACCTTGTCCGCCACTCGGGCCTGCCGCCACAAACTGAGTGAACTCGCTCGAGAATGCGGTTGGTGACTTGCTGATTATTCTCCATACGGTGTAGCAGCTCCACAGTGCTTGGAGGTGGGGGAGGAGGAGGAAGTTGACCCGCACCTTCAGCCATCCTATTGCAACAAGACATCACAACAAGGTAAGATTGGGGCAAAAATTATGTGCAATGATTTAAAACATGTACCAACAAAAGGTTCATGATTAAATTCACATTATTTCAGTAGCATCTTCATAAGAAAATGAACTTAGTAATGATTGCACACAAGCACAAAAATTAACACAAGTTGCATTCATAGCATACAAGGTCTTACATACAACCGCAATTTACAACGCCGTGAAGCGCGATAAACCACACGATGCGAACCATGAATTACAGCCACAAGTACATCTTAAAGTGCTAATATTGCATGCCAAAAGGAAAGAGTTCGGTCCATCTTACACCACCAAAACATGGCTTCGAGCCCTACAAAATACCAGGGGCACTTGGTGTGCTCCAAGGTTTTCCTTAAGGAAGTCAACCGCATCGCACAACCAGTGGTGGTACACGACCCGATCGTAGGCGACCACATAGTGAAGGACGACAGCGGGACTAAAAAAATGGATTTAAGATATCCGAGGGAAAGAAATAAAAATAATGTCACTCATGGTTTTGAAAACTTTTTTTGTTTTGTTTTCACAGATAGTTTTCTTGGCAACCAAGCCCTATGATCTAACGCCCACTTGCAAGTCCACCTAGGGTCAGCTCGGCTCTGATACCAATCTGTCATGGCCCAGGATTTTAAATCAACTCAAAAGGGACACAATGAACCGTAGTCAGCGACCCAAATCGGCATTCGAGTCGAGATCGATCCACAGGTTGCATCACCTGAAGAGTTGAAGGAAATCCTGGAACCGTACTATTCAAGTGTGTGGCCTTCAAGTGTAGGTATGAGGGAAAAATCGTCTTGCAAAGACCATCCAGTTACATATAAGTGAAGCCCACACCCAAGAACATAGACCATGCACTTCACATGATAGACGCATGGTGCATGGCACATTTAAACAAATTGGATACCACAACACAAGCTCTAAAGGGAGGATTACAGATACACATACTTGGTGTCTCTTACAAGAGAACAAAGATAGAAAAAAACACACACACAAGAGACTTTTATGTCTATCTAAGAAAGAAAGCCGCAGCAGAAACGATAAACAAAAGATCAAGATGGCAGCCCCGCAATCTCAACAACCACAGCCGGATCGTAAAGCCAACCGGGTGAAACAAATCACTAGGCGTCACCCACGAAACCGGAGTCAAAGTAGTCACCTAGGCTAGGCTCACCTGCAAAAATTTCGGGGTTTGGAATTCCAATGAGTACTTTCGTACTCGCAAGACTTATACATTTTGAAGAATGTAAATAACAGGAAGTCATGAATATAGAAATGGCATGGCATAAAAAAAAAATAGCAACATGATGTAACATAATCAACAGTTTTCATGGAGATGAACCAAGTTCACCATGAGCAACACATGGTACCACTAAACCATACCAGAACCAAACAAGGTACAAGAACCAACAATTTATGTTCAACAAGGTTTGGGCTACCCGCCCAAAACCCTCAATGTACTTTGGTCGGAACCGGGCTAGCCACCCAATTCCGACGCAGGAGAGTCTCGATGGTCAGTTTAGTCAGAGGTGGCCGCCTGTGACTAACGCATGCCATCGACCCCAACACTCCCACCGTGGGTGAAAGGAAATATCCAACGACAATGGTGTAAGCGGGCTAACCACCCGACAAACAACCATCGATTGGCATGAATCCTCGGCGCTCACATCTCACTTATTATGTTTCATATTTGATTAGTCAAAATTAATGGCATGACCCACTGATCATGAACATCAAGTAATTCCTAGGCATGATATAAGCATCAGGAATATCTATGACAAACAAGATGCGCAACCGAGATAGCAAGGAATTGATGATGATAATAATGAAGAATTAGAGCATCACAAATTAATAAAGGGAGGGATAAGAATTCAACAAGGTGATGCTTGCCTTGCTGATCAACGTCCTGGTACTGAGAGGTGTCACCCTCGTAGTACTCCTCGTTGCCGGACTCTACCAATAATAACAGCAACAATGCCCGGAAACGACATTCGAGAGAAACAATCAATAAATGAAGTAGAACCAAACGAAACAATTATGAAATGCACGTACGGCCCTGACATAATGAAATATGAAGCTACCGAACAACAACCAAATGATTTTGAGTTCCGCAATTCAAGTTATGAATTTTCTAAGGTCGAGTAGAGTAATTTTAGGGGCTCTAATAACTCAATAAATTTATTTATTTGGTAACAGATAGCGACATAAAACATACTTCTAGTAAATAGTGCATTCCAAACACGAATTTACATATAAAGTTCATCTCATTTGGAGGTTTGGTTATTTTCCTAGAATTTTTACAAGTGAAGATAGCTAGTGATTTGCTCGGATAGAAGAACATGAGGGCTGTTTCGTTCGTGCAGTTTTGTACTTCAGTTATGCGAGCAGGAATTCAGAGATTGATCAATTCTAGTGATTTTCTAAACCAAAACGCTTGCCGTTTCTTGCATTACCAAACTGGGTACCTAGCGCACGTACTGGGAAGGTAACATCCATCAAAACTCTCTGGAGGGGCAGCAGCAGTATGCGTGTCATCAGTTCGCATGACACCAGCACGCAGGGTAACAGCAAGCCACTAAATGGAGCAGGAAAACATGCAACCGGGTCTTAAACTCACCTAGCTCGTCCTTGAGTTTAATTCGGCTCGGCAGAACAGATCGGCGAGGGAGCTCCGTCAAGGACAGCCTCGGCAGCAAATGCGATGACGGGCCGTGAGATCAAGGAAGAGGAGACAGGGACCCGTAGTTGTTTAGGAAGACACTCGTGCTCTAGGATCTCTCCTCTGTTGCCAGTAGGGACAGGGGAGGTCGGAATCGAGGTAGGCGGTCCAGAGTCCGGCGGCGTGCTGCCGAAGCCGGGACGACGGACACGTACCACGGCCGCACTTCACCGCAAGAAACGACCGGAGAGAACACCGGTGAGGAAAGGAGAAGACTAGTAGAAACTCGGAGCCATGTTGGATGCGTTTGAGGCTCACCGTAACGACGGGGAGGTCACGGAGGCGCCCGAACGGCGTGCATGTCGGCGTCCCAGCACGGCCACTCGTTCCCGATCGAGGAAAACTCAATTCAACTCGGCTTGCAGGTGGATTGAGGCGGATTTGTTGGCGCAGTTTTGGGGGAGACTCGAGAGGAACCGAGAGAAGAAAAGGGAGGAGAGTTGCTCCAGGAGAGACACCGCGACAGGTCAAGGAAAATAAAACGCCACGGGGCGTTCGTCTCCTGCGAAGAACGGAACCCCTTTTTTTCCCTTGTATTTGTGGTAAAGAAAAGCTCTTAGCTGTAGAAAAATATTAGTCTAAGGATCAAACCTCCAAACTAAAAACTAGGATTCAGTACCACCGTGAAAGTTTCCGGATTCGTTTTTATAAGATGTTTTGATAGCAGTTTTGAATATAAATTTAGATTGGCTAGAAAAAGTGTGGATTTAAAATACAGGTAGGTGAAATAATACTCAATTGTTTTGTTTTACTCGGAGTTGCTAGTCGACGTATTAGCTCCAAATAAGGAGTTTCATAAATTTCTTTGAAAGAAACATCACCAAACCGAGAAATTAGAGTTCGGCACTATTTGCAAAATAAGATTTATCAAGTAGTAAAAATACAAAAAAACTTTCCTGAATTTTAAAAAGGAACATTGGTGTTAAGGGACACATATGGAAACTAGGTAAATTGCCGGGTCAAGGATTTTAGGACAAGTCCTTTGCAAGATTTGATGTGATGACTGGTTAAGCACATATGAGAAAATTGAGTTGTACGGGATTTTACCATGCAACTAGATGTCATGATGATATGAGATGAACAGCAAAATATTACATGATGATAAACAAGTTTTTTTTTTATTAAAAAAAGGTTTCTACAGATTGGGTCATTACACAAAGGAACTGATCAGGTTGGGGATGACACTAGCCCACAATCTTCCCCTGAATCAAGTGGATAACCTCCTTGTTATGGTGACAAAATTCATATTTAGGGACCTATCAAGGCATGTCATCAGAATGCCAAAAATGGGTCCCATGACCCTCAAATCAAAAACCGGTCGATCTGCTGTGATTGATGTTGGCACTGTTGGATTAATAAAAATAGGCATCATCCAAGTAAGTATATCATGGGACATGATATACACCTTATATGTACCATATGTTAATTTATTATGGCAGTACTTTACGTCTTATAGGTTCAAGGAAGCATTAGCTAGATCATGGGCAACATCGTAAAATTTCAATCTGGGGATGAAATCCCATTTGACACAATTGTGTTTGCAACTGGATACAAAAGCACCGCAAATATGTGGCTCAAGGTACTAACACTGATTTTTGAATTTGCATAAGTCATATTCATTTTGGTGCAACAATTGTTAAATCTCCTAACCGGGTAATATGATATTTTTGGGCCCAGAATAGGGAGAGCATGTTAAATGACAATGTACTGCCAACCAAAGAATATCCGAATCACTCAAAAGGTGAAAATAGACTTTACTATGCTGGGTTGGCAAGGAGAGGATTGGCTGGTATTGCTAGGGATGCTAGGAATATCGCTGATGACATTAAATTTGTGGTAGGCTCTATGGGCGGCCAAATTTGCTTTCTTATGTAGTTTAACATGCAAGTGCATTAGACTATTATGCCTCTAAAACATCTTCATGCGAAGGCACATATGTTCTAGGAGTAAGCTTTGTTGATGTTTAGCATGGAACGGTACTTGGCCTCGTACCGGTTGCATGTTAATATATACCTATAGGGCAAGGCGTACATAGTTTGGGGTGTATCCATATACATGACATATGGTATATGGAAGGTACAAGGCAAAACCATATACATAATCTAACACACCCCCTTAATCTAAACCTTTGGAAAGGTTGGAATTACGCTTGAACTCATCTAGTTTCTTGACTAGAAGTGCCTCGGTGAATCCATCTGCAACATGATCCTTGCTTGAATAAACTTAATATCCAACAAATTGTCTGCAACTCGTTCTCTGATAAAGTGAAAGTCAATTTCAATGTGTTTAGTACGGGCATGAACACACAGGATTAGCAGACAAGTAGGTGACACCCAAGTTGCCACACCAAAGACATGGCTTCTCTTTCAACTTTACTCCTAGTTCACTAAGGATAGCTTCAACCCATATCAATTCACCCGGAGCATTAGCAAAGGCTTTATATTCAATTTTATTACTGGATCTAGACGCTATAGCTTGTTTTCCAGCACTCCAGGAGACCAGATTCGGTTCAACAAATATGACAAACCCACTAGTGGATCTTTCCTCTGAAGTAGTCACATATGCAACCCTTCCTAGGGTTTCTAGAGCCGCTGCATTTGTGACGGTTTTCAAATACCAAACAATCAGACTAAACTTATTTGGGATAGTTCATTCATTTTTCTGCTTTTGTTTGTGTCCAAATTTACAGTTTAACCTCATTGTAAATTAGGAGGCTGTGCTGATCAAAGTAAAGAGTAAGACTATAATTCTATAGACATGCCTTGGACCCACAATGTTTTTGTTGTACCACTCTGATGGATGTAATAATAGTGGAACAATATTTTATTAGTGTTATGTCAACGACTTGCGTACTACATAACATGAAGTGGTATGTTGGGTGACCGCATACACAAAGCTAACTAATCATTCCCCTCTGCCCGCATGAACAAATACAATAAACTATAACTAGCGAGGAATATGACTTACTCATGAAGCATGCTAAGCGTCTCCGTGCAACGGCCTTGAGTCACCCGAGCAACACCACCATGCAATCTACACGACCACCACCACCAAGCACCCTACACCAACGCCAAACTCCACCACTTAGCCACCATTGCTTCAAAAGAATGACTTACTCATGAAGCATGCTAAGCGTCTCCGTGCAACGGCCTTGAGTCACCCGAGCAACACCACCATGCAATCTACACGACCACCACCACCAAGCACCCTACACCAACGCCAAACTCCACCACTTAGCCACCATTGCTTCAAAAGAACATCACCAAATCACCCCAAACACTAATCCATCAGTAGATCATGGTTCCCCTAGCTCCTACTAGCTAAATGGTGAAGTTTTACTGGAAATACGCCTCAAATCCGAGCAAAATTGGGCATGCACTGATGAAGAACTCGAGTTGAGGTCGTGGTGGAAGAAAAGAGAGAAAGAGGAGTCCCGGCGTGATATTTCCGTGGCCCGGACTAATTGGTAGCGCGGTGGCCGATGCGACGTGGCCGACTGCAGGCCACGCGCACGATCAGCCAGTCAGTGGTCCCACAAAGCCTGGGCCTACTGTCTCCACCCATCCTAGTTTTGAACTGGACCCAATTCATTGACCAGCTCAGCCTGGTAAGAAGTATACGATCCATCCGACTCGGCCCAAAACTAGTCCAGTCCATTTACCCTAAAAAAAACTAGGCCAGTCCATAGAAGGCCAGAGAAGGGCGGCGTGCCGGCGTCTCTGCTCCTCGTCGCCAGTTCTTCAACTTCCGTCGCAAGTTGAAACCACAGGACCCGGCAGCGACCGGCGCCGATCCAGCCCGCCGCGATGGAATTCGCCCTCGTCGGCGGCGAGAGCTTCTCGCCTTCCTGCTCCACGCTCGTCATGGTCAGGATTCTAATTCTCGCTGAAATCTGGCTTTGGGTAGCTCGCTCCGGTGTCTGACGTCTCTGATCCGCTTCTCCGGCCGCGTGCAGCCCGCGCTCTCGATAGGCAACGTGGGGCAGCTCGCCGTGGACCTGCTGATACCGTCGGCCAAAGCGAGGCGCGTGGCCTACCTCGACGAGCCTTCCGTGCTGCCCTGCGCCGGCAACGACGCCTTCGGCCCCGACGCCGTGGGCGACCTCGCGCTCGCGCTCGAAGGTTGGTTCTCGAACCTTCTCGATCCTTTGCCCCCCTGTGACGTACACGCCTGCGGTTTGATTAGTCACGTTAGCGGTGCTTCTTGCTTCTACTCTTGGCCCTTTGCTCTGTGCACGCCAACTGTTTGATGAAATGCTTGAGGGCTGCGTGTACTCTACTACTACATAGTATTGTGTCCTTGCCTTGCAACGGGACGGGAAACAAAAGATACATCGTTAGGAACCAGTGTAATCCTTGCATGCCTTAAACAGAAGCCGGCACGTTATAGTTTTTTACCTTCTTCTCTCTTTGCCGTTCCGTTACCCCATGGCGTATATTTGCTAAGTTGGTGCCTGCAGTCCTCATCCACGATGTGTCACATCTGAATGTATTATCTAATTCCGGTATATCTTGTAAGGGTTTGTCGTCCGTGATGACAAACTTAGAATAGATAAACACCCCTCCAATTTGCACACATGTTAATAAATGACGATTATTATTTCTCACTTTAGTGCTTGTTTGGTTCAAAGGAATTCCCTAGGAAGTTTGGAGGATTCCATTCCTTAGGATTTTTTCCCTATAGAACTTGTTTGCTATGCAGGATTTTCATATGGTCAACTTTGTATGCAACTCCATAGGAAAATTTCCCTATGTTCCAACCTCATGGAATTTTTCCTTTGTTTTTATAACAGCTATGGTCCTGTGTTTTCCTGCAATTCAACCAAACAACACATGTAATACACATTCTTGTGTTTTCAATTTCTGTAGAATTCAACATGTCATGGCCTTCTGTTCCTATGTTTTTCCAATTCATGCGTTTTGGAAATCTTGCGAACCAAACAGGCCCTTAGAATTGTGAAATATTTCACAATGCACAATCTGTGAACACAAGTACGGTGACAATAAGTGTCCCCACCATGATGATAAGATCTCCTTGTAGCATCATAATAATTCTACCAGGGTTCATGTGCATTTCTCCACCTTGGACATGTCCCCCCACCTTTGGCTTAGCCCCACCTTGACTGTTTGGATAAACTGCTCCGCGGGATCAGCACGGTTGCTGGCTAAGATTAACCCTGATTAATTAACAACTAGACAGCAACACACACACAGGAATAATTCATCACCACTTCGCCAGGAGCAAGCGATGCACATGCACAAGGTTAAACGTACGTCTGCACTTTCTATTCACAGTAGCTTGTGGGCACCAGAAGGCTCAGTTACATCGCTCGCCTGCTATAACAATTTTGTCGGAGGCTACAAACCTGGCGGGGGAGAGTATCACGCATGGATGTAAAGTGGAGAAGGTAAGTAGTGTGGACTGAGCTGTGGCCGCCACGTGGAGGTGTGTATGTGGTGCCGTACTTGGCCAGTCGGATCTCAGTGATTTATGGCGACGGGCAGCTGCCGGAAGAACGGAAGAACTGCAGGCGAATAATTAAGGACGCCAGACGAGATCCATTAAGCGTCGGTACGTAGGGGCCAGGACCTCAACGATGTATGCCTTAAACTCGGCCAGACACTCGTGTTAGTGGGCATCCAAGCACCGATTTTATGGCTCATACCCCGTGTCGCCGGGTTTGTTAGGGGTCGTTGAGATTGTGATTCGGTTAATGTGTACTTTGTTGTGAGCTAAAAAATAGGATGAGCTGGCTGAGTGTGTTGCACTCCGAGGATATTGGGGCTGTGACACCATCAATCATTCACCAACTCACCTTAGTATTAAAGATCTGCTATGCACACCACTGTTGATGAAATGAGTCACAGTTCCACATGTACTGTATCTTCTACACAATGTCAACATGCAATGAATCAATGATGAGTTGTCATACAAGTTAGTGTTGGAATATCGTTTGTCGTACTGTCTAGTAAGTTAGTGAAATATCAGTATGTTATTCAAACTCACCCACGTTACCATTTTTTGTGTGCAGAGTATGAATCACCATCTAATCGGCTGGCTTTCATTCAACAAAGGTCTCCAATTATTACAGTATGTCGGTCTTACATTGCTGGCATTTTTATTTAATTTAAGAATTTTTATAAGAATCTATAGTGCTAGCTATATTTCTTCAAATTTGCTGGTTTTGCTTAGTACTCCCTCCATATCACAAATAGATGATGTTTTGGACATTGACCTCTAAGATTTAACCTTGACTACTAATTTCTATTGTAATATATGTATAAAAGTCAAGAAAAATATAAGATTTTAGAAATACTTTCCGATACAAATCTATACATATGTTTTTCAAATTTCCAATCTGAATGACTACAATAATATTTGTGGTCAAAGTTTTAGAAGTGAGTGAAGACATGTCTAAAGCGCCATTTGCTTGTTATATGGAGGGAGTATTTATTTGCAACATGGGCTCATGTATCTGAATTATCATCCGTGTAACGACGGAAAAGGGGCCTTCATGTAACACTGATGTAACTATGTTTGAGAGCTTTGTTGTGTTGCGCTTGTTCTAATAACGTAAAAAGAGCCTTATTTTGATGCATTGCCTTGCAGTGTCCAATCTTAGAACCTTTTAATTTAACCTTAGTTAGATACTGACCCCTAGGTTTCTGACTAGAGATATGATCGTGGGTCACATGCATAGCGATGTGGTAGCAAAACCTTTCCTTCTATATATACAGTTATGGAAAATAGATTCCTTTTGGAAACACCATGTTCCATATTCTCGGCACTCATATGTATCATTGTATACTTTGTTCCTTGTTAACTAAAAGTTGAATGGAACATTTGGTATTCTAAAATGAATCGAAGGATGCAGTACAAAGTTCTCTGTTTTTATGATTCATTCCACCTTTCATTTAAAGAGGTATACTGGGGGAGAGAGACTCATACCTGGGATGCTTGAGGCTCTTTGTGCTTTATCTGGCATTGCAGTGAAGGATGATCTCAACAACTGGAATGTATAACTGCTGAATATAATATGACCACTTTGATTTCTCGTTAAAAATGCAGGGAATGATGATTTCATTTGCAAAAAATGTTGCTAATTTCGTCAGTAGCATTGGAAAGGACCATGTTGTTATCCTTTCAAGTTTAGACTCTGGCAAGAGAAGAGTAATTGATGCATCCAGGTAATTGATGTCTTTCTGCACAGCTTATGTTATAGATTTGGATGTTTTTTCACAACCGGGGTCAGTGACATATTTCATCATGCAGTGATATCCTCTATTACCTTTCAAGTTGCAATGAGGATGGATCTGATCCAGAATATGAGAAGTTAGGGTGGAAGAAACTTGAGGAATATGATCCATCTCAACGATTGTGGAAATCTCTAGCTAATCTAATTGACGGTGGTGTTCTTTCAGAGGATATGGCTGATGATGCTGAAGAGATGACATTAAGTGATTACTATGCAACCTTGCCATTTGCAGCTCTATTCTTTGCCTGCAAGGTATCTGATTTTATTTCAGCTCTAAATGATTTTCCCATTTGAAGCTACTGTTATAACATCTCCCTGTTTTATGTTAGGCCAAAGGTTTGAAAGTTAGCTGTGTACTATGCTACTGCTCAGAAGGGGACAATATGCCAGAATCTTTTCATTTGGCAGAGGCAGTATGCAAACTTCTAGGTCAAGACCCTGAACAATTCCACGGTATAACTCTATATCATATTGAGAACTTATCCCCTTATTACTCCCTCCGTTCCTAAAAAAGCTTCTCAACTTTGTCTAGATACGGAGGTATGTAGACATGTTTTAGCTATATATTCATCTGTATCTAGGAAAAGTTGCGAAGCTTTTTTAGGAACGGCGGGAGTACTTTTTAATTGAACCCACCAAAAATTTGAACAAGTATTCCTGATTATTCATTTGTTGTCGATTGTTGTTGAATTGCATAACTTCCCTTGCAGTAACTGTTCTTGTTTGTAATACTATATATTTTAGGAATGCCCACATTCAATATTCTGTGATCAACTGATCATAGTAAACGGTGGGTTTCTGTGTAAACGCTTGTTAATTTCTATGAACTTACAGGAAATGGGTCAAATGGATGGACTATTCCCTTGTCGTGGAAATCAGTTTATGGACCTCCACCTGATATGTCTATTTTCTAGACTAAAGGACTAATCTAGTAAGTCGATTTCACCAAGAACATAGCTACAGTTTTAAATTCTGTAGATTTCTCGTACATTAGCTTTGTTCGTCTTCTTTTTGTATGAAATGATCTTTCTTGTTAGAAATTATATTTTTCATTACAAGATTTGATGATATGTCCTGCCTTTATTTCTTTTTGGTTATTATTGGTAGGTCTTCTTTGTTTTATAAGAAATTTATTTTTACCTAAATATCAAACTTTGGCAAGAAGCGCTTGATCCTCTGTAGGTAGAATATAAAGAGAAGCTTGCTCTGCACATCTATCTAAATAATGAAAAGGAACTAATGTCCACTTCAAATTTAACGAGGAACTTCACTGATACCCATACCAAATCTACATGAGAGAGCACATGGTGAACATGTACCAAGAGAAAGAGCACATAAATGAATCATATTGAGCATATGTCTCACTCTACAAGTCAAGTTCGATGAGCTCTTAGTGAACCTGTGTCCACCAAGTGTGTTTTAGGGAAATAAAGCAAGCTGAACAGTTCACACTCTGTCGGCAAAAAATGTTTAAATAAATGCCATGAAGTGATCACTCGAATTCCATGTTATGTCAAGTTAATCTTGTCATCTTGCTCAAAATAAAGTTAGTCATGTCATGGAGGAAACTAGTGTATTCTGGACATCTGGCCTAGTTTTTTGTTCTCCCTTTCCTAAAAGCAGTATATTTTAAAGAGGTAATAGCGCTGGCAGTGCATAAACTTGTCCCGCATGTGCAAACTGGTGCATCAACTTGAAAATTGGTTAGGTCTAATACCTAAACGGTCAAACTGAGGCAATTTCTGCCTATGTTGCGTAACACGTACGCAAAGCAGTCACGCACGCCACACGTTGTGCTCACGTAGGGCTGATTTTTTTTTTGCATTTAGGCCCTCCCGTTTTTTCGGCTCACCAACAAAGCTCCCTGTCTATTCGTCTGCCTGTTCGAGGAGAGGCCGGTGGCGATGCTGGAACTGGCGGTGAGGCCGATGACGATGGAGGCCAAGCGGGCGTGCTCCGTACCATTTGTGGCTACGGCGAGGATGCCGCCGCGACGCTCACCCTTCTGTGCAGGAAGAGAGGATCCCAACCTAGAGACCAGGGAGGCTGGAGGGGCACGGGGACAACACCAGCAGCTTAGGGGTGACACATGGACGGCAACTGCAGACCGGAGGCGAAAAGATGAGAGTGGGGACCCAAGCAGACGGCCTCCTGATTCAGTTCCTTTGGCACGCACACTCCGGGAACTGAGGCAAAGTTGATGGACATGGCAGCGGAGCACGGCGAGGTCTATGACAATGGCGAGGAGCATTATGCCGGCCAGCGACCGTGTCGCGCTCCGAATGCAGATCACATTCATGACGTCAAAGGGTTCGTGTGGCTGCGGTGGTGCACGACTGCCTCGGCGCCTGGGCGACCTGTATAGCCTCAAGGCGCTCCACGGTGAGCAGCCACACTGCGCACCGGCACTGGCAACCCGCTGGGGAGGGCCACCAACCTCCAGTGGGTGGAGCTCAGTGGCCTCACCGCCACGCACGGTGGTGCGCTGACTTCGGCACTGGAGAGCCTTGACCTGCGGGTGCACCTGGTGCTGTAGGGCGAGTCAATCCTGTCGGCCGTCCTATGTCCAGGCGCGCCCGCGGCCTGCTACCGCTCTATGGGCACCAGCAGCCACCTACTGGGGTCAGGACCGGCTGTACAACTCAGGGATGGCGGGGTATGCGGCAGCATCGACGTTGACGGCCTTGGTTGCCGCGCCGAGGACAAGGCACGGTAGTAGGCCCTGCGTGACTTGCGGTCGCTGCTGTCTTTGCCATGGAAGCGGTTCGTCTGCGACCAGCCCGATGCCAGCACCTGCTGCTTCGCCATCCAGGAATCTGGTCCAAGTAGTTCACACCTTGGCCATGATCAGGACAGTGATGGCGTGTTTGGTGTTGCGGCGCGACGGCCTCTTGGAGGCGCGCGCGACCGGCCTCCTGGAGTCAACACTCCCATGCATGCACGGTGTTCTTGCTGTGGTTTCCACTAATGCAAAGGCTGGCTCCCTGTGCATCTATTTCAACTTGCAAGCTCGGTAGCTAGGTGTACTGCACGCTATACTATGGGGATGTGGTGACTAGCGTCATTGTCTCGTCGATTGAGCTGAGCACAAGATTTCCTGCTATGTACTTAGGTTGTGAAGGTGTGCTCGAAGACACAATGGCAATGGGTGGTGGCCGGCGAGGTCCAGGACGACAGGGATGCGGAGTTGGAGAGAGGTGGATGCGAATTGGGGAAAATTTCTAGGGTTTTCGGGCTGTAGACGCTCGTAAATTTTAGGCCTTTGTTCTGCCTATTAAACATAGCCGGAGGGCATAAATGTAAATTTCCAGTCCCGCACGACCCTCACAAGCGCTCGGCGTGGCTCCCTTTTCGACGTGGCACGCCACATAGGTAGAAACTGGCCTGGTTTGGCTGATTTGCACCAAATTGCACCTGCAGGACAAGTTTATGTATTAGACCGAACCAATTTTCAAGTTGATGCACCAGTTTACACATGCAGGCATGTTTATGCACCACCAGCATTATTACCTCAATTTTAAAACAACAGAGTAATTTGGCAGGAAATGGTTTGTGAATGATTTATCGAGGATGCTGGAATGAAACTTGTCAACTACCTAGGGATAACCAGTTCAGTTTGGTAGTGGGTTTCTTTGAAGCCCCTGTTTTGTTATTATACACTACTACTGTCTGAGCATTATCAGTATGGCAGCTGCCATGTTACAATACCCGAATTCTTCCATGTGACCCATTAATCCATTATATTAAACAAAGGCTAGAGTTCTAGACCCATTGACATGTGAGTAAAAGCTTATAAAGTATGCAGTTATAGACTGCACAAAGTTCTTATATCTGAACCAACATAAACAACCTAGCAATAGGAGCCCCGTTTGTTAATGTGTCTCCTTGAAGCCCTTGTTTGTTATTATACTAGTGTTACCATTATCAATATGGTAGCGGCCATTTATACTAGCAGATTATTCCATGTGGCCCACCATATATTAAACAAAGGTCCTTGTTGGATCTGAGTTCTAGGCAGCAAGTTGTTTGTCCATAGCGCAATGTGATATGCGATATATCTTTAATTCCTTTTGCTTCATTGAAGAGTACAGTAAATTAAATCTTAGAATGGTCTTGCTGGAATTGTATGATGTGTTAATAGTTAGCTACTCATCAATGCAAATTTCTTGACATGTCCTATGGTTCGATACCTGAGTAGACCTATGCTAGTTCAGTTTAACTAGAGATAGTTTATCGGCTGAAAGCTGAAAAGTATGGTTTCTGTCATTGATATCCATTAAAGCTAGTGCGGCCTCCCAATATTTTGTTTTCTTACACTTACGTTTGTCAACCCTGATTCCAACTACTTGCATTTTCCATCTTTGGGTTGGTTCGTGAAGCTCGTCTGTTACAGATGAATCACTTCTATTTTGCATCTCCGAGTTAGTCTGTCAACCCTGATTTGAAACACTTCTTTTTTGGTTCTTTGGGTTGGTTCGTGAAGTTTTTTTTTTATCGTGATTTGACAGGTGATGTAGCTATCATGGACAATGCTGTATTTAGAATTGAAGATGTCGAGCTTTTAGCATGAGCTGTACTACAAGTCAATCAGAAATATCCAGGAAAGGAAGGTGAGTAGCAGGCGCTCTTTGGTCCAATGAGAAACAGTTTCCAGTTTTCCTTTAGAACTCGAGATATGATGGTACTCGAACCTGCTGGAATTCAGTGACTAATATTTATACAGCTGATAGCTTGTGTCTTTTCAAAGTTGTATTTTTGCCATTCAACCTGTAGCTTTCTATGTAGACTACCAGTCTCCAATTTGCGGTGATTTTTATCAGCAGCAGCAGCTATGTTTTGCACGTTGGCTAGATTGATTTTGATCTGGTGCTAGATTCTGTGCCGTGTTAGTGCGCACTGCTTTATGGGAAAGGAGCCGCCAAAAGGTTGGGTGGCGATTGCTTAGGTATTGCCCATTAGCTTGCCCATTTCATATTTCTCTTGCCAACGGCACATAAAGATTACACCTGACACTCTGTTGACATGCCTTTGGCCATGCGTTTCTCATATCGGTTCCTGTGATTGTTAAGCTGTTGAGCCCAAGGAGGGAAATGTTGCCATCTCTTGAGTTGTGACGTATATGAATCTAATTAACAAGACTTGAAAGATGTTAGGCAGAATGTTTTTTCAGGGTTAGGCGAGGATGTGATCATAGCAAAGGTTGGCACTAACGACCTGCATTATGTTGAATGCTGTTTGGTATGTCTTTGTGTTGACAGGATCAAGGTTGTATTAGGGTTGGCAGGATCAAATGTCATCGTATCGTATATCTATTGCATTTTGTGAGCTACGGGACACTGCTATGGATTTTACGTTCTACGCGAGATTATTATGGTCGGAGTGGTCCTGTACGTAGTATCATGCAGTCGTGTCATACAGATGGGCACCGTATGGCCACTTCGTACAACTAGAGTCTTCGTTGGGATAAAAAAGGTGGACGCGTCCAGATAAGTTTGTACTCTGTAGCATCCTTCACAGCCAGTCAGCCTTATGAGAGTTTGCTCCAAACAAACGGTTGAGCCCACGAACATGCAGTTTGTTGTTAGATTTGTGACATATATTTAGTTTATTACCGCTCGAGGTGGTCGTCCGCACCATCATTTTTCGGCTTGAACAAACTTGACCCGACCATTTCCATTTCACAAATCCAACTTCTTCTAAAACGATTTTTTAGAACCTAGGTACTACGAAACCTGATTAAACTTAGTGCAGCAAACTTGACCTGACCATTTCCATTTCACAAATCCAACTTCTTCTAAAACGATTTTTTTAGAACCTAGGTACTACGAAACCTGATTAAACTTAGTCCAGCCATAAGCAATGTAGTTGTCTCGAACCCAAAGTTATAGAAATTACTGTGCGGGTTAGTTTCCTTCATGCTATTTATCTAAAACTACTGTGCGGGTTGTCTCGAACCCAAAGTTATAGAAATTACTGTGCGGGTTAGTTTTCTTCATGCTATTTATCTAAAACTTATCATTTTTCTCCTAGCTACATACTTTCGAGTTTGAGTATGAAAAATGGCACCACATACATACTTGCGTCCTCTACAAGCAAACAAATTTGTTAGGAATTTTCGGAGCGCCAGAAATACGAATTTTGTACTGCTATATTAACTTTGGTACTCCGGAACCTGGGGGTGCACTGCGTATTTTCGCAACTTCGTCCCTAAACTATCGCTATTAGTGCATAAATAATGGCAAAGACATTGAGTTTCCGATAGTTGACACGACAACGACCGGTCATACAAACATTTATACTTTGTGCTTTGATTCTTGTAGAAAAATATAAATGCATGGACCCAGAGCAAGCAGGCTTAAAAAGGTGATAGACCCAGAGATAATGAAATGCAGCCGTGGAGGTAGGTAAATTATTCCCAATAATTGCACCCCATCCTTCTAATCAATAATCAATAATTTAATAACAGCCCATGAACATTGTACTCACACTCGCCATCACATCGACCTACTCTCTGGAACCTTGATCCATATACTTTGTACTAGTAGAAAAAAGCCACCAACCTACCTACCGTGTATAAATAGTCTACATTTTTCTTAACTGAATAAATAGTCTACATGTCTCCCATCCCACTCTGAAAATTCCCTGATCTTACCGCAAACATATCGAGACACCATAGGCCGGCATGCCTTATCCTTACTAAAAAAAGAAAATCTGTTACACCTCGATAAAGAATATCTGTTACACCTCCAGTTTTCCATGCAAGTCAATCACATGCATGGTGAAATACGGCACTAACCAAGAAAGAAGAGAAGAGAGAAAAGAAGTAGACGTGGCAGTTTTTTTTCTTTTGAATTTGGTTGCTTTGACCGGTGGTCAGAGCTCTTCCTAGATTTTTTTTAAATTTTTTTTTACGAATCAAGCTCTTCGTAGATCAGAAGTTGGCCTTCCTATCACTTGCATGGTACAAATTAATAGCGAAATAAGTACACGTGTCGGATCTCTGGCGGCTTTGACGACCGTGGGTCATAGCTCTTGCTAGATCAGAAGGTGGCCTTCTTGAGCGAGGTGACGGTGACCGACGAGCCGAGCGGCCCGGAGCCGACCTGGACGTCGAAGGAGTCGTATCGGAGGAAGATCTCGGCGACGAGGAGGCGCGCGATGAGGACGACGAAGTCCTTCCCGGCGCACTGCTTGTCCTGCAGCGACGGCGACGCCGTCTCCGGCCCGTTGGACCAGACGACGTGGCGGAGCAGCCGCGCGCCGTCCTCGCCGAGGAACCTGTCGGGGACGTAGTCGTCGGGGCGGGAGAAGACGCGCGGGTCCTTGGTGGCCATGGGCTGGTAGCCGAAGAGCAGCTCCCCCTCCCTCACCTCGTAGCCGTAGTCGTGGCTCTCCACCACCATGTCCCGCTTGGCCCGGCCGTACTGCATCGCGACGGGCGGCTCGATCCGCAGCGCCTCGTACACCGCCGACTTGACCAGCGGCATCTCCGCCAGCGCCTGCATCGTGATCTCGCCGCCGTTGGCGCGCACGGCCGCGCGCACCTCCGTGGCGAGTCGGCCGTGCGTGCGCCCGCCCGCGCGGCCCAGCCACTTGACCATGGACGGGAAGAGAATCTTCATGCCGCCGAAGGAGTTGAAGCACATGGCGAAGATGATGTTGTGCAGGGCCTCCTCCCGCGCGATCCCGCGCCGCTCGCCCTCGTCGATGACGTCCTTCCCTGCGTCGCGGAAGAAGTCGGCGAGGCGGCCGTAGTCCTTGCTGACGAGCGCCGGCGGGAGGCGGAAGGTGTGCAGCAGGCCGTCCTCGACGAGGGTGGGCAGGCCGAGGCTGAGCAGCGGGCTGATCTGGAAGAGGAGCCACTTGGCGATGAGCTTGGGGCCCTGGTCGCGGAGCGGCGAGTCGAGGGGGTCGCGGCCGAGGAGCGCCTGGCAGAGGAAGCCGAAGGCGGCGTCGTCGTTGTGCGCGCCGAAGTCGGACTTGCCGGCCCGCGCGAGGTCGTTCTCCATGAGGCCGAAGAGGTCGCCGTAGACGTCGCGGAAGGCCGGGATGACGTGGTGGCGGCGGTGGGTGAGGAGGTGGAAGAGGAGGGACTTGAGCGGCGCGTGGCTGGGCTCGGCGGGGTCGACGTAGGAGAGCACGCGGTAGCCGCCGGTGAGGTCGGTGGAGGGCATGAAGGTGCCGGTGAAGAGGTCCGTCTTGTCGACGAGGGAGGTGTCGAAGAGCACCGGGAAGGAGGCGGCGTCGAGCAGCGCCACCACGCGCGGGTCCTTGGCCACGAAGGGGCCCGGCGGCATGTTGAGGCGCACCACCGTGGAGCGGTGCGCGCGGACGCGGGACGCGAAGAAGCCGTCGCGGCCGCCGGGCCCGTAGAAGTACTCCAGCCGGTCCTTGAGCGCGCCCAGCAGCGGCGGGCCGTGGTCGCCCGGCACCTTGCGCAGCGGCAGCCGCAGCTTCGGGGAGACCACCTCGTGCCGGTCCGTCGCGGACGCCGACGCGCGGGTCTGCCGCCGGCCGCGGCGACCGGCGATCGGGGACGAGAAGGAGAGCTGGGAGGCCGCCGCCGTGGCCATCTTTGTTGATCGACCTGTAGAAGCTCGGCTACTGTTACGGCGGCTTGAGCAGAGTCCACGGCGGTGCTTGGTAGTCGGTGTGGTGGTATAATAATTGGGTTCGTGTGTGGGGGAGGCGTTTTAAAAGTTGGAGGCAGAGTCTGGTGGCGCACCTGCGCGTGGAGCGAGTGAGAAACGTGGGGCTTTTGGGGCGCCGCTCCTCCCGATGGCCGGTCGGTGGTGACTTCGTGTTCCGTCAAGTTCAGTGTCTCACTCCGGCGAGGCGGCGTGCACGTGTAGAATCAGAAAAGGGATCCTGAGCGAGCAGGGGCGGAAAAGGTGGCGAGTTCAATCAGTCGACGCATAGGCCGTACGCACGACCTTGCAACGACCCGATCACTGAAGACTTTAACCACCTCCTGTCGCATACATCCAGGTATCGACGGCATACGCAGGAGTATATGCTCAAATGCACAATTGCGCAAGTATATATGTGTGTACATTTTTATCTTAAATAATGACCATTTTGGATCCGTGTAAAAATCACAAAATTATTTGGGTCACATAATAAGTTCAATTTTTGGAACTTAAACATGACACGCTCGTGATCTTGTAGGCTGAACGCAGGAGTTTCTAAAAGAAATCGAGGTTTATTGACCGGAGAGTGAATAGAATGTTACCAAATTTTACCTAAACTAGAGCACCTAAGAACCGATTCAACAAAAAAGAAGAAAACAACATATAGCAACAAGATGCACTAAAGAGTACATATATGCATATCCATCTAGCAGACGTCAAATCTCTAAGAGTAATAGATGACGATCTCTAGGCTCAAAGGTGTTCTTTCATGAGGCTCAACTAAGCTCATTCTCCTTCACAAAGGATTTCCTCTGTTAAGATATAACTCAAGAATGAGAGGAGACTTTCACGGACACTATAGAAATTTATAGATGAGATCTAAAAGTTTTACCCTAACACGTGTTGGTTGGATACCTTATATAGTGATTTAACATAATAGAGCCATTGGAACTGAAGACCCCCTTCCCAACTACGCTTGACTCAAAACCGGTCATGTTGAGATTTAACTCATGTGTCATTCTCTTAAGCAATTGGACATATGCTTCACTCAAGTTGGTCATTTCAAAGGAACGTAGGCACACATCGAGATTCATATATGTACTCCACAGAGCAAACTCAGAACCATTTCCCGGTGTTGTCGACTTGAGACTCGGTGTAGCTAAGATTTCAACTATGACGCAAGTGCGTAGCTGTAAGGCATACGTAGAAGCAAAAAAATGACCGCACCAGATTCAAAATTGGTCATCGAATACAACGCGTGAAACACATGCTCAAAGAAATTTGCAAGTCTAGAGAGCAAAATGGTACCACCAAACTGAAAACCAAGCACTAAAGAATATAAAAGCGGGACATAGAAAAATCAAACATAGGAGCGATATTTGGAAGGACCCAGTTAGAAACCGATCACACCACTTTCTGATGCCCAACGCCGAGGGAAACCCTAACGGACATAGTTCACTAATTATCTACACAATGTCCATCATCAATATCCATCGATTTTAACACCGATCATACAACTTTGAATATCTATAAGGTTGCACCCGAAAAGCTCTAAGGCACAACCCTCATAACTGAGTCCAAACTGGTAGCACTAGAATAAAAACCAGTCACACCGATAATTTCTTAATCGTGTCTTCAAAAGATTTTTCAAAATATATGCTTGTGAAGAATTGATTTTGAATTGGGCAAGCATCCAAGTTTCACCACTAGCTGAGTTATCTTATCACTCTTGGCCTTTTTTTTTTTTTGAAATGAATCACTCTTGGCCTTGGATGTGGTGGTTGTGTCACCTGAGCCTAGGGCTAGTCGATAGGCCAGGCATATAGGGAGGCAAATAGGAAGACTACCCAAACCCCGAGAGAAGGAGGCACTCAAATGCTGAAGTGTGCTTGTAACTTTATAGTATTATTTGTCACATATTAGAGACTATTTATTTTTTGGAAACAATAGGAAGTCAATCTTAGTTTATACGAACAATTGCACACCACAAACCGATACAAAGTACCACATAAGAACGAACCAATTAGATCGGCAGTGGAAAATTTTATCTAGCTGCTAATCTCCACTATGGATGTCTTGCGCATGTCATATTAAAAGTTTTGCTAGATATATTTCCGATGTTTAGTTTCATGCATAACTTCTTATTTTAGAAACTAACATGAGAACTTGTACACACCATGCATATGTCACAATGGAATATTGCGATAAGCATATAAAATAATTGAGTTTTGTGTCTATAAAAGTACTCCCTCCGGTCGGATTTAATCGACGCGGAGGTTGTACATGCTATGCGAGAGCTGGCGGCAGGGCGTGCGTCAATTAAATGCGTCCTGAGGTAGTAGTAGGACCCACTATACTTTTGTGTTCGCCGGTGGTTACTATAAGCGATGCTATTTCGGTGGTGTTGCCTGCCAAAACCCACCAGCGAGCAGCGACGAGCAACACGAAGAGCCGGGAGGCTCCCAAGACTGCTGGTGGGCCCTGGTCCCTCGGTCAACGGCCCGCAATGCTCTGGCACACGTCCTGACGGTCGCAAGGGCGTGCCACCTGACCTATACCTGGTCAGGAAGGTGTTGGATCGCTTCGATTAGTTTCCTGCATGGTAGACACGTAAACATTAAATGAGCCTCGATCGGCTCTCAGGTTACCCTGCTCATCGGCTCAAAGAGCCGATTGACCCATGGTTCATGTTAGATCTTGTAATAACATGGGTATCCTGCTTCAATAATATTAAGCTAAATTGATCTACGACAGTCTAGGGTTTTCACCGTATGACCGGAACATCCTACACGTAGTTGAGCCTAGCAGATACGAAAGATGATGGAAAACTAACCCTAAAAGAGGCCTAAAAACCAACATGGAGTCGATTCCCGGAACATCCCTTCTAGGATCAGCAAACCATACCCAACGCACTACCGGATCGTTCAACCCGTTTGCAAGGCCTAACCATACGGATATCAAACTAATCCTTGCAGAACAAGGAGCAACTATAACAGATCAAATCTACTAAATGAAGATGAAGCAAGATGCCGCCCTTATACCTAAGATAGGTGTAAGGGCGGCTAGACATCGAGGGGCAGCATAGCTAAGCAAGCATATAAGAAAAGCATCGATGCAAGCCCCAAAACATCCACGATAAGTAGTGTTGCTCGCCATCAACAAGGCTTCGAGTACGAGCAACACCGGATAACGAATAAACCTATATCTGCCTAGATCGCAAGATGCGATCTAGGCAGCATGATGCTTACCCGGAAGAAACCCTCGAAACAAGGGGTGGCGATGCGCCTAGATTGTGTTTGTTGTGAACGTGGTCGTCCTCCTTTCTCAATAACCCTAGGTACATATTTATAGTCCGTGGACTTTCTAATTCGGGAATAAACCTAACCGTGTACGAGCTAAACTCTATCTCTTAATTCTAATCTACCATAATATACAGATACACGGGCAATCTAGCCCAAACTGTCGTACAAGGCCGATTTAGAAACACTTCATGCGCACATCCTCCAAGCCCATCTCAATTACGGCCCACCTCCTGCTCTGGCTAAATTCTGGTGATAACACATGCCCCCCTGGTTTTGGTAATGATAATTTCAAAACCACTCGTTTTTCTTCGTAGGGTCACGTCGTGGCGAGCGGAACCGTCACGGTATCCTTCATCATGATGCCTTGCCTTCTCAACTTCTCTGCACGATTTGACAGTTTTGGCACCATGTCCTCGGAAACCGCCGTAGCATTAAATCTCCACTATATCCCCTTTATTTAACCGCGTCGAGCAGCTCGCTTCTTCATCCCCTTGCTCCGTAGTAGCCATCGGCAAAAAACCGTCCTTTGCACCATGGATTCCTCCTCCTCCTCCTCTACCTAATCGGATCTTTCCTCTCTATCCTCTTCTTCTCGCGAGCCGACGCCGGAGTGGGGCTCGTTGGCGGCGCACGACATCCTCGCCCCAACAACGTGGGACAAGGAGGATCACGATTCCTCCGTCTGGTCCGAGGATGACAAGTCCTTGACCGACGGAGAAGACGACTTCCAGTTCCTCGTCGATGGGGAGCTGGAGGCGGAGAGCGAGGATGACTCCTTCTCCTGGGATGACTTCACCTCCTCCGACGAGGAGGAGGAAGAGGAGGAGGACACCTCCTCGTTCTCTGACGAGCCACTGGCGAAGCGCTTCCGCGCCGGGTCGGACGACGACGAGGACGACGACGACGAGGAAGAGGCCCCTGCCGAGGGCTACGGCAGCAGCGACGAGGAGCTCGCCGGTAGCAGCGCCGACGGCAGCCACGACAGCGCCGACGAGGGCAGCGACGGCCCTTAGACTAGGACTACTAGCATAGGACTAGTAGTAGTAATCGGCTCTTTTGTTCTTCCTCTCCTGAGCAATCGGCTCTTCTCTGTAAAAATCCTCTTTATTAATGAAGAAAATGTTTCTATGTCGATTTTGCCTTTATACCAATTTTGCCGATTGTCAAAGCGAGTCAACGCGCAAAGAGCCGATGGCAGCGCATCGGCCTTCACCATAAAACGTGAGTAAGGCCAAATCAGTTGCCTATCTCAAACGGTAACCTGCAACCTTTGTCTGAAGAGTAAACTCAGATCCCCAAATCGCCGTTCGAACAGATCCAACTTACAGCCACACGAAACTCAGATCTCAATCGCGCAGATTCAAACCCGCAGTGAACCCAATGGCGGAATCATCCAACGCCAACGCTACGGTCTCTGGCCTGAAGGTAATCCTCAACCGCTCCTCTCTATCCGAGCATATCGTTAGAATTAACAGCAAACATCTGAATTAATATCTCATTCCGTCATTAATTTTTAGGTATCAGACATTCTGCTGCCGCATCCTTCTCTTCCAAATTCTCTCTGTCTTGGCCCTCGTTCTACTGAAAGTCCTGCCCATTTGATTTCATGCGAGGCCAATAAAATTCCCTTTGTGAACCAGAATTTAGATCTAACTTCTTGGGCCGACTGCTTACGAGCCTGGCCTAATCCTCCTGAAGATTGGGTTTCATGGTACAATAGAATATCCAAAACCCACCAAGCCACCTGGGAAACCACAGGAATAGCCGATGCTTTAGCTTTATCACTGTCTCCACTTGAGAAACATGAAAACCTTCTGAAAACCATCGGCTACTTTTGGTCTGATGCTTTAAATTGCTTCATGTTTGGCCATGGCCCCATGACACCAACCCTACTAGACGTGGCCATGATCACTGGTCTAGACATTGCATCCCCAAGCCCCTCTCGCTTTTATGTCGCCAAAGGTCCCTTTCACACTCTCTTCCAAAACAGAGTGCACAAACTGGGGTGCTTATCTTCGACGCCACATGAAAAACAAAGGCCCTGTAACAGAGAAAGAACACACGGCCTTCCTGAATTTCTGGTTGGAACACTTCATATTCTGTGGCCCTTCACTCGCTCCAACCAAGAACTATCTCTCCTTGGCCTATGAACTTGCCAGAGGCACACAGCTGGGCATTGGCAAACTGTTCCTTGGAGAGGTCTATCGATATCTCCAACTAATGTCTGTCAAACTGTTTTCCCAAAAGACAGTCAAAACAGGAGGTCCCTGGTGGTTTATTCAACTATGGGCTCAACTATATTTCCAGAACCATGTCCCAAACTTTCCACCTTTGGCCACTTGCACCTTCCAGATATTAACGGGAAGCCAATCCGGTGCACTAACTACGGCCAAGCTCTATATAGCCTTCCAGGTAGTAGACTGACCCTCAAGGAAGCATCGGAGTGGTTCAGAATTTTCTACCAAGGCCTGGACAATCCTCTCTTCTTTCCTTATACGGAGTCTGAAAATTTCGAAAATCCAGTCTCTTTCGGGCTAGACGAGCTTTGCCGATGACGCCAGCACTCGGCAATTGTATTCCATCATGATCCGTCCCTGCTTCCTTCCAGTTGGCATGAGCACCTCAAACAGGATCATCAAACCTGGTTATGAGTCTTATCGGCCGGTCGTAGCAGCCCGGCAATTTGGTCTTGGGCAGGCGTCTCCCCACTTCTTCCTCCACCACTTAACAGAGAGCAGAGCTGATCTGCCCGATGTCCTCACGAGTCAGAGGTGTTACTCTTTCTTTGATGCTCTAGCCATCCCAATTCCTCACAACCTCTCTTTTACCTCATCCACCGATGGTTTTGAGACTTGGTGGTCAATGTGGAAAACTCATGCCTTCGAAGAGCTCGGGACCATTGCTGAAACAACTTGATGCTGAATATGATATCCCTGCAGAACAGGTACCACTACTCACGAATTATCTTGAAGTGGCTCACAATGATTTCTTTCCTTTTATAATCCTGCTCTGTCTTCTTTCAGCAACAAGACGGTCCAGAACCTGTACATGATGACGGCTCCCCTTTCAATTTCCTCCCACCAGCTCCGGTGGTCCTCTTCTGCAAAAACTCACCACCCTTGAAAAAGGTCGTGATGCAGGGCCAGCCGATTTCACCAAAATCGGCTCCCAAGAGCAGAGCATCTTCTAGGCCAGCTGCCCCCCCCGAGCCTCAGCTAAGGCGAGAACAACAGTGAGGAAAGTAGCTGCCAGGAAGACCTTGAAGTGCCAAAACCCTACTCCAGCCCAAGAAAGTTTGCACGTAAGCTGATCCATGCCTTGGCTGATTTTATCTATCCTTCTAGGCTTCTGCAACATGCTTATATTTCTTTTGCAGACCTCTACTGAAGAAAACTCCAGCGAGGAGACACAGTCCAGTCGAAGGGACTCGAGCTCGGGCAACTCTGGGAAAACCACCACACAGAGCCAGCCAGACTTGCCACCGTCGGCTTCCAAGAAAAGGTCAGCTCCTGAACCTGCTGCTTCCCAAGCTCCCATCAAAGCAGGGCAGGGCGGATTACGCACAAAGAGCCGATGTATCAAGAGAGCTCGCAAGGAACCGCAAACCTCTTCATCAAACCAGGAGGTTTTGGATGTAATTACTCTCCATACTCTCCTTGGCTCATATTTCATGCTAACCTGTTGCTGTTCTTATCGGCTAACCACTTCCTCTGCGATCGATGACACCTCCAGTGGGGAAGTTGAGGAAGTATTGATGCCATCCGCCACCCTGGACCTAGCAACTCCTGACAGTGTAGCTGACAAGGTTGCCACCTTGGCCAAGCCCACAGCAGAAACACAAGAGCCGATCACCTCTTCATCGGCTGTTCCTCTGGTCTTAGGAGAGGTACACTCCCTTTCCTTAGCTCTACCTTTCTCTTTCGCTGTATACTAACACTGTTCTTGTTGTTTGTCAGGGTCATGACCTCGATCTCAAGCTTACTAACGTTCGACCCTGAATCCATCGAACCAGCTCCATCTAAAGTGTGCGAAGCCACATGACCTGACGCTATCACATGGTCAACTCCAGCATCTCAAGGCCTTGCTCTCCTCCTCAATTGAGACATTGGTTGAACTAACCTGAAGAAGTGAAGAGCATTCTTGAAGACGTCCGGTTCCTCGTTTTCTGCTGTTTTTGGTTTCGAAATCCTAGTAACGAAATATTCTCGAAATCGGACGAAATCAACGCCTGGGTTCCTATTTTTCCCGGAACCATCCAGAACACCCGAGAGCCGCCGAGGGGAGCCTCGGGGCCCCACACCCCACAGCGCGGCCGCGCAGGGGGGCCGCGCCGCCCCTATGGTGTGGGCCCCCGAAGCCCTCTCGCGCCGCCTCTTCGCCTATATAAAGCCTCCGTCGCGAAAACCCCGATGCGTTCGACGAAACCCACGTGAAACCTTCCGGAGCCGCCGCATCGCGAAGCCAAGATCTGGGGACAGGAGTCCTCGTTCCGGCACGCCGCCGGGACGAGGAAGTGCCCCGGAGAGGCTTCTCCATCGACACCGTTGCCATCTCCACCGCCATCTTCATCACCGCTGCTTGCTCCCATGAGGAGGAGTAGTTCTCCATCGAGGCTCGGGGCTGTACCGGTAGCTATGTGGTTCATCTCTCTCCTATGTGCTTCAATACAATAATCTCATGAGCTGCCTTACATGATTGAGATTCATATGATGATGCTTGTAATCTAGATGTCATTATGCTAGTCAAGTGAGTTTTACTTATGTGATCTCAGGAGACTCCTTGTCCCACGTGTGTAAAGGTGACGAGTGTGTGCACCGTGTGGGTCTCTTAGGCTATATTTCACAGAATGCTTATTCACTTTGTTGAATGGCATAGTGAGGTGCTTATTTATATCTCTTTATGATTGCAATGTGTTTTGTATCACAATTTATCTATGTGCTACTCTAGCAATGTTATTAAAGTAGTTCTATTCCTCCTGCACGTGTGTAAAGGTGACAGTGTGTGCACCAGTGTTAGTACTTGGTTTATGCTATGATCATGATCTCTTGTAGATTGCGAAGTTAACTATTGCTATGATAATATTGATGTGATCTATTCCTCCTACATATGCATGAAGGTGACGGTGTGCATGCTATGTTAGTACTTGGTTTAGTCTTTTGATCTATCTTACACTAAAGGTTACTAAAATATGAGCATTATTGTGGAGCTTGTTAACTCCGGCATTGAGGGTTCGTGTAATCCTACGCAATGTGTTCATCATCCAACAAAAGTGTAGAGTATGCATTTATCTATTCTGTTATGTGATCAATGTTGAGAGTGTCCACTAGTGAAAGTGTAATCCCTAGGCCTTGTTCCTAAATACTGCTATCGCTGCTTGTTACTGTTTTACTGTGTTACTACTGCTGCAATACTACCACCATCAACTACACGCCTGGGCAAAGCTACTTTTACGGCACCGTTGCTACTTGCTCATATATATTCATACCACCTGTATTTCACTATCTCTTCGCCGAACTAGTGCACCTATTAGGTGTGTTGGGGACACAAGAGACTTCTTGCTTTGTGGTTGCGGGGTTGCATGAGAGGGATATCTTTGACCTCTTCCTCCCTGAGTTCGATAAACCTTGGGTGATCCACTTAAGGGAAAACTTGCTTAGCTGTTCTACAAACCTCTGCTCTTGGAGGCCCAACAACTGTCTACGAGAATAGGAGGCGCAAGGTAGACATCAAGCACTTTTACAGCGCCGTTGCGGGAGGAAAGGTAAAAAGGCACTCATACTCCGGTTCCGGGTAAAGTACTTTTACGGCGCCATTGTGTTTGTGCTCGAAGCTATTTCCTTTAGATCCTGCAATTGCATCTTTTTGTTTCTTGTTTACACTAGTTTGGCATAATGGACAACAAGTGAGCTTCTTATTTCTATTTCCTGATTTAAAACATGGATTGTTTGATGCGAAAATTAAAAAACCTATGGAATCTTATTTGCATCTTTGGTAGTAATATTAGTATGAACGCTTTGAACACCATTGTTGATAATAATATAGAAAGTTCTAAGCTTGGGAAGCTGGTTTTCATGATCTTTTTAGTCCCCCAAGCATTGAGGAGAAAATTTTCTTTGATGATACTTTGCCTCCTATATATGATGATTATAATGATAGTGGTCTTTTGGTGCCACCTACTATGGAGAGTAAATTTTGTTGTGATTATACTATGCCTCCTACACTTGATGAGAATAATAATGATAGCTACTTTGTTGAATTTGCTCCCACTAACAACTAATAAAATTGATTATGCTTATGTGGAGAGTAATTATTTTATGCATGAGACTCATGATAAGAATGCTTTATGTGATAGTTATATTGTTGAGTTTGCTCATGATGCTACTTGAAAGTTATTATGAGAGAGGAAAATATGGTTGTAGAAATTTTCATGTTACTAAAATGCCTCTCTATGTGCTTTGAAATTTTTGAAGCTACACTTGTTTTATCTTCCTATGCTTGTTACTTTGCTCTTCATGAACTTGTTTATTTACAAGATTCCTATGCATAGGAAGCATGTTAGACTTAAATGTGTTTTGAATTTGCCTCTTGATGCTCTCTTTTGCTTCAAATACTATTTCTTGCAAGTGCATCATTAAAGCTGTTGAGCCCATCTTAATGGCTATAAAGAAAGAACTTCTTGGGAGATAACCCATGTGTTATTTTGCTACAGTACTTTGTTTTATATTTGTGTCTTGGAAGTTGTTTACTACTGTAGCAACCTCTCCTTATCTTAGTTTTGTGTTTTGTTGTGCCAAGTAAAGTCTTTGATAGTAAAGTCAATACTAGATTTGGATTACTGCGCGAGTATCTGATTTCTTTGCTGTCACGAATCTGGGTCTAAATTCTCTGTAGGTAACTCAGAAAATTATGCCAATTTACGTGAGTGATCCTCAGATATGTACGCAACTTTCATTCAATTTGGGCATTTTCATTTGAGCAAGTCTGGTGCCATTTTAAAATTCGTCTTTACGGACTGTTCTGTTTTGACAGATTCTGCCTTTTATTTCGCATTGCCTCTTTTGCTATGTTGGATGGATTTCTTTGTTCCATTAATGTCCGGTAGCTTTGATGCAATGTCCAGAAGTGTTAAGAATGATTGTGTCACCTCTGAACATGTGAGTTTTTGATTATGCACTAACCCTCTAATGAGTTTGTTTCGAGTTTGGTGTGGAGGAAGTTTTCAAGGGTCAAGAGAGGAGGATGATATACTATGATCAAGAAGAGTGAAGAGCTCTAAGCTTGGGGATGCCCCGGTGGTTCACCCCTGCATATTTCAAGAAGACTCAAGCGTCTAAGCTTGGGGATGCCCAAGGCATCCCCTTCTTCATCGACAAATTATCGGGTTCCTTCTCTTGAAACTATATTTTTATTCGGTCACATCTTATGTACTTTACTTGGAGCGTCATGTATGTTTCTTGTTTCTTGTTTTTGTTTGAATAAATGACTTGTGTGGGAGAGAGACACGCTCCGCTGGTTCGTATGAACACATGTGTTCTTAGCTCTATAATATTCATGGCGAAGGTTGAGCTTGCTTCGTTAATTATTATATGGTTGGAATTGGAAAATGCTACATGTAGTAATTGGTATGATGTCTTGGATAATTTGATACTTGGCAATTGTTGTGCTCATGTTTAAGCTCTTGCATCATA